>NC_059200.1:621934-624434 GCF_020615455.1 Coregonus clupeaformis | reverse complement strand
TGTGTGTGTGTGTGTGTGTGTGTGTGTGTGTGTGTGTGTGTGTGTGTGTGTGTGTGTGTGTGTGTGTGTGTGTGTGTGTGTCCGTGTGTGTGTGTGTGTGTGTGTGTGTGTGTGTGTTGTTCTCCAAAGCATGTCAAAGATCAGCCAATCTATGTCAGCCTCTTGTATAACCTTCCATAACCCACGTTGAGCTCAGTTGTGGAAAGAGTTAAGATGCCTCCGCTCTTTAGATCTCAAAGGCTGTAAGATATTCACGAAATTTAACTTGTGTATCAGAAGACCCTGATTTGTATCCCCCCGGACTGTAGAATGAATGGACTGTTGATCTAACTCCATGCTGTCATTATTGAAGGGTTTTGGACATCTCCCATGTCTTTGCTTTAAGGCCAGTTGGAGTGAACAAATATAACCCATATTGCCCTTGATACAATAGACCAGTAATGGAGACAGACAGGTGAGGTGATTTCAGGTACATTACGTCATCTATCTAATTCCCCCTCTGCATCAAAGAGAACGTTCACAGCATTTGGACAATGGCCCCGGGGATGTTTTACGCTACCCCAATAACACACAGAAACACTCTTTTTGGAATCAAAAGGAATGATAAATGTATCGAATATCCTTGGGACATCTTCTTAAACGTTTGAAAGGGAAAAAGATGATGTGACACACCGTGATAAAGTAGTCAGTCAAAAACAACTCTAGCAAAGGAGCAGATGAGGTGAATCATTTAGTTTGATCTTACCAATATACTACTACCTCAGGACAGATGGCATTGCATTACAAAAGGTCATTTCATTGCAAAAGGTCATTTGGAACCGGCATAGTTTGATTCCAGTGTTCTCAGTGTACTAGTTGTGCCCTAGCCTGGTCCCAGATCTGTTTGTGCTCTTCTGCCTTTGAACCAGGCTGTAGTTCTACCCTATTAAGCAGTCTATTGATAAGAGTCCTCTCTTTCTCAAATTCTTTCTCCTCCTAATAGACTAATGTAAGTCAGTGTCTGCGTTTCAAAATGGCTACCATTGGATTGCAGCCCCAGGATTCTCCATGTAGTTCTAATGTATCATACCATTTTATAATAACCTCTAATTAACTCTGATTCCATTTAGGAAATGATTTGCAGAAAGGGAAACGATCGCTTCGTCCTCTAAACTAAAGAGTTGGGAGACCAGGAGCTAACTGTCCCAAGCACCAAGCTAAGCACTTTAATGTCTTTGATGTCAGTTCAAAGTGTCAGGATTAAACGCTTAGAAGTCTTTCTAGTGAGCTGAGATGAGTTGAAAGAAATGGTTGAATGACCTTTGAACTTTGAGTTTGACCTATAGTGGCACCACTACTGCATCAGAGACTAATACGTGTAACACAATGCAGCATCAAATCCTACCCATCTCTTAAACACTGTTCCACAGGCACAATGCAGCATCAAATCCTACCCATCTCTTAAACACTGTTCCACAGGCACAATGCAGCATCAAATCCTACCCATCTCTTAAACACTGATCCACAGGCACAACAGTCCATCTCTTAAACACTGATCCACAGTCCTCAGATCAGGACAACAGTCCATCTCTTAAACACTGATCCACAGGCCTCAGATCAGGACAACAGTCCATCTCTTAAACACTGATCCACAGGCCTCAGATCAGGACAACAGTCCATCTCTTAAACACTGATCCACAGGCCTCAGATCAGGACAACAGTCCATCTCTTAAACACTGATCCACAGGCCTCAGATCAGACAACAGTCCATCTCTTAAACACTGATCTCACAGGCCTCAGATCAGGACAACAGTCCATCTCTTAAACACCGATCCACAGGCCTCAGATCAGGACAACAGTCCATCTCTTAAACACTGATCCACAGGCCTCAGATCAGGACAACAGTCCATCTCTTAAACACTGATCCACAGGCCTCAGATCAGGACAACAGTCCATCTCTTAAACACTGATCCACAGGCCTCAGATCAGGACAACAGTCCATCTCTTAAACACTGATCCACAGGCCTCAGATCAGGACAACAGTCCATCTCTTAAACACGGATCCACAGGCCTCAGATCAGGACAACAGTCCATCTCTTAAACACTGTTCCACAGGCCTCAGATCAGGACAACAGTCCATCTCTTAAACACTGATCCACAGGCCTCAGATCAAGACAACAGTCCATCTCTTAAACACTGATCCACAGGCCTCAGATCAGGACAACAGTCCATCTCTTAAACACTGATCCACAGGCCTCAGATCAGGACAACAGTCCATCTCTCATGCTCTAGCACATGCTGCACAAGCAAACTCAATGGATTTTCATCAACATTGAAGAGGGGTTCAAACACACATTGGATACCGACAAAGGACTTCCTTCCCACTGGCCAGACAGTAAACAGACATCCTAATATACTACCAGACAGACATACATCCTATTTCACCCCAGAAAGACTGTTTATTAGAAAGAGGTTGTGGGAATAAGGGAGAGGGTGGATCTGGGAGACAGTTAAAACAGTT
>NC_059200.1:606934-614434 GCF_020615455.1 Coregonus clupeaformis | reverse complement strand
TGCATTCTGAACATCCTCTGCATCCCAAATTGCACCCATATCCCCCCTGAAATGCACTACTTCTGACCAGGGCCCATATATATAGGGAACAGGGTGCCATTTGGGACGTTCCTCTGAGTTCTAGGAGATGATCACAGCCTTCTCTTGCCCAACCCCTCTGGCTAGACGGAACTCTGCTCTGCTCTCTCTCCTGCAGAATAATGAAAGAACTGGAACCTGAGACTACATATATTCCTTCAGAAGATCTGAGCCTGTATTCAGAAAGCCTCCCAGACTAGGAGCGCTGATCTAGGATTCCTTTTTTAGAATATAATGAATGGACAGGGAAGGATCTGGTCCTAGATCAGCATGCCTTATGAATATGGGTCATGGACAAGACCCACGGGTTTATTTAACCAGATTGTCTCAGCCAGGGGCAATGAAACCTCTTATGTAATGGGTGTTGAAAACTGGGTTGTTTAAGGATTGTTTTGTGTGCACTTCTGGATTGTCAATAAATCATCAACGTTATCTTCTAACATGGAGGTTCACTCTGTCTCTAAGTAATACTGCTCTCCTTCCTGCCTCTGTTCCAATGTGGTCTTCCTTTCCTTTCCAGCCCAGCCAATCAGTCCCTCTCTCTCAGGGCCTCATCATCCCTGATTGGTCGATATGGATCCCATCCTCCTCTGATTGGGTCATATGGATCTCTAATGTAGGAAGAGGATGATCAGAGCTGGGTATAATTGGCCTCAGGTGTACACTCAGTGTTAGTCACAATGTTAGAGAGAGTGAGTTTCTACTGGAGCTTTCACTGTCATTAACATCAGGCTCAATGGCTTTTTGTCCTCTTGTGAGTTGCCGTAGATTAGAAGTTACATCAATGCTGTATTGTTTTAAGCTGGACCAGTCAATAGTAAGGAGATGGCGAGGCGTTGTCAGTTGATCCAGTTGGGTTCCTGTCTATACAAAAAAGGAGCTTACGGACTATTCACAGATTCTGAAGAAACCATTTCACCCTCCATCTTTTAGACCCGAAGACACCTAAACAAACCACAACAATGTTTCCTGAGAACAGAACTAACCCTTCGATCTATAGTATATCTACGTCTGGATACACTGTGAACACAAAAGCCTCTTGGGAATGTGTCAGCTGTGACTGTATATGCATGAAAAAAACAGAACACTCCAATACCGCGATTTACATTACATTGAAATGCACCCTGAGCAGCCAATCAGGAAATGAAAAGCATGTAGGCAGAGAACAGGACAGGCGGCACCCATTATATATAACTGTTTCACCATATTAAAGTCAGGTGTTAAAGCTCAGACGGAGACAACATCCTAAAAGGTAACCCTATTCCCCTTTATAGCACACTACGGCCCACGGGACTCCGGTCAAAGTAGTGTACTGTATAGGGAATAGGGTGCCTTTCGGGATATGAAAAACCCAGAGTGTTGCGTACTTAACCCACGTCAATTATGAAAAATGCTTTTCTCTGAGTTGTGGGATACTCCACTGAGCCGCGGCCCTGGCAGGCGGTAGGTAGCGAGGCTCCATGCTGTAGCGTAGCGACGCCAGGTGTGGTGAAATCCCAGCGGGGGGGGGGGTGTAGGTGTGTTTTCTGGAACTGATGCTCTGCTCTATTCCACACCGATGGGATCCCTCAAAAGATCTGACAGGTAAGATGCGAGCGTCAGAGAATAATAATAATAACTAGAAGCTGCTGAGATTGAGAATTTGGCGACTGGGTGGGAGACAACAGAATCCCATCAGGCTATTGTGGCAACGATGCACACGTTTTATACATTTAAACGACAGATCATGAATAATTTTTATTTGTAATAATAATTTTTTAAAAGTATTTTCTTACAATCCAGTTTTAGGGGACAAAAAAAGTAAAGACAAGTTTGGAAACAGCAGGTGACATCATCCAACTTACCATCAGTCAGCTGTTTTAAGCCAGAGAAAGACAATAGCAGCTGTTGTATCAACAGGAGTCACTGCAGAGAAAGGCAAGACGTCTGGTCCTATTTAACACCCAACCACACAGTCCATTCAGAGAGACGTTTCCATGGGAAATCGCTTGATCAAGAGAGGACAATCTCAATGTGACTGTTAAATAAAGGATGAATAAGGGCTGTTGGTTGTTGTTGTTGATATATTTTCTTCATCTGTTTGTAATCTATAGTTACCGTCCCACGAATGGCCACATGTGACATGTAGATGTATTTCACGTGTTTTACAGTATAGAGATTTAGGATCTTCATTTGACCAGTATTGTCGCAGCAAAAGGATCCTGCAGCAACAGGATTTAAAGGCGTACTCCATAATGTTTCTTGATCGGTGGTTAGGCTATTAGCTGGACAAGTGCAACACTGTTAAACATAACTGTGTGTTAGGGTGGGTTTTCAGTGAATCTCTGCAAATCATGAAGCTCATTAGCAATTTCCTGCATTGCAGGAAAATTGTCAGCAACAAAAGAGTGATCAAATTAAGATCCTCCACCTGTATGACAAAGGCCTCAATCAGTCTTTGAAGCCTCTTTGTACAATCGAGACAGAGGGATAAAACAAGAGAGAGAACAGAAAGAGAGAACAGAACGAGAGAACAGAACGAGAGAACAGAACGAGAGAACAGAACGAGAGAACAGAACGAGAGAACAGAACGAGAGAACAGAGCGAGAGAACAGAACGAGAGAACAAAACGAGAGAACAGAACGAGAGAACAGAACGAGAGAACAGAACAAGAGAACAGAAAGAGAGAGAGCGGTACCTCATCCATAAAGATGCATTATTCTGTGTCCCAAATGACAACTTATTTCTTATCTAGTGGACTAATTTCGACCAGGGTCCATAGAGCGCTGGTTAAAAGCAGCGCATTATCAAGGGAACATGGCACCGTTTGGGACACAACCTAGAACTGCTCTCCCTCTCTTTCCCAACAATGACGAAGCAGAGATGGATATGTACAGTGCATTCGGAAAGTATTCAGACTCCTTGACTGTTTCCACATTTTGTTACGTTACAGCCTTATTCTAAAATGGGTTGAATTGATTTGTTCCCCTCATCAATCTACACACAATACCCCATAATGACAAAGTAAAAACTGTTTTTTTAGAAATTGTTGCTAATTTATAAAAAACGTTTTTTTTTAAACTGACAATCACATTTACATTAGACCCTTTACTCAGTACTTTGTTGAAGCACCGTTGACAGCGATTACAGCCTTGAGTCTTCTTGGGTATGACGCTACAAGCTTGGCACACCTGTATTTGGGGAGTTTCTCCCATTCTTCTCTGCAGATCCTCTCATGCTCTGTCAGGTTGGATGGGGAGCGTCGATGCACACCTATTTTCAGGTCTCTCTCCAGAGATGTTCGATCGGGTTCAAGTCCGGTCTCTGGCTGGGCCACTCAAGGACATTCAGAGACTTGTCCCGAAGCCACTCCTGCTTTGTCTTGGCTGTGTGCTTAGGGTCATTGTCCTGTGTGAAGGTGAACCTTCGCCCCAGTCTGAGGTCCTGAGCGCTCTGGAGCAGTTTTCCATCAAGGATCTCTCTGTACTTTGCTCCGTTCATCTTTCCCTCGATCCTGACTAGTCTGCCAGTCCCTGCCACTGAAAAACATCCCCACAGCATGATGCTGCCACCACCATGCTTCACCATAGGGATGGTGCCAAGTTTCCTCCAGACGTGACGCTTGGCATTCAGGCCAAAGAGTTGAAACTTGGTTTCATCAGACCAGAGAATCTTGTTTCTCATGGTCTGAGAGTCTTTAGGGTGCCTTTTGGCAAACTCCAAGCGGGCTGTCATGTGCCTTTTACTGAGGAGTGGCTTCCGTCTGGCCACTCTACCATAAAGGCCTGATTGGTGGAGTGTCACAGAGATGGTTGTCCTTCTGGAAGGTTCTCCCATCTCCACAGAGGAACTCTGAGCTCTGTCTAGTCCCCCAGATATATCCCAAATGGCACCCTAATCCCTATATAGTGCACTACTTTGACCATAGCCCAATTCTAAATTATGGGGTATTGTGTGTAGATTGATGAAGAAAAAATATATTTAATCCATTTTAGAATAAGGCTGTAACGTAACAAAAAAATGTGGGAAAAGTCAAGGGTTCTGAATACTTTTCCGAAGGCACTGTATCTGCTAAGCGTTTCCCCTATCAGAGGACTGACGCCTCTCTGCTTCCCACTGGGCTCTCGTATGATCTGTGGTAGACAGATCCAACAGACAGAGATGAAAGATGTACTACAGTTAGGGCAGGACATTTATAGATGATGTTAACTCACTGCTGTTATCCATAGCAGCTTTCAGTACTGCTTAAGCCCTGTAGATGAGAGATCATCATTTAAATGAGACTGGGAGAAAGATAAAGCCGTTATTTATTTATTTTACATATGGGGGGAGTAGTAATCTGGGCTTTCTCTGTGACACTGGGTGAGTCCCAATTTGCACCCTATTTCCTATAGAACTATGTTTGACCTGGGCACATAGGACTGGTCAAAAGTAGTGCACTATATAGGGAACAGGGGTGCCATTTGGGACTGAGCCACTCTGAATATGCCACGTCCTTGTCTGTGGGGATATTGTCTGTGCTGTGCTGTGCTTGGTCTTCTCAGATAGTTGGTGAGGACTTCAACTTAATCTCTCAGCCCAGTTTCATTGTGATAAGAAATGAAATGCTTCTCTGCAGAAGCCTTTCATATAAAGACTTGGAATACTGGAAGCACTTTGGCTTGAGCGACATGCATGTAGAGACATGCGGAGTGAACACACACACACACAAACGCATACACACACACACACGTACACACACATGCACACACACACACAGACACACACGCACGCACGCACGCACACACACACACACACACACACACACACAGCATAAATACACGCATACACACACACACACACACATTCACATACACAGTCATATAAACCCACACACACACACACTGACACAAATGTACACACTCACACACACACTCCCCACCAGCAGTCTCTCATGTACTTTAAGCACATTCAGCACCAACAGCAGGAGTCAGAAATGGGACAGACCAGATCAGTCAGACAGACAGACAGACAGACAGACAGACAGACAGACAGACAGACAGACAGACAGACAGACAGACAGACAGACAGACAGACAGACAGACAGACAGACAGACAGACAGACAGACAGACAGACAGACAGACAGACAGTCAGACAGTCAGACAGACAGACAGACAGACAGACAGACAGACAGACAGACAGACAGACGAGACAGATCAGATCAGACAGACAGACAGACAGACAGACAGACAGACAGACAGACAGACAGACAGACAGACAGACAGACAGACAGACAGACAGATCAGATCAGACAGACAGACAGACAGACAGACAGACAGACAGACAGACAGACAGACAGACAGACAGACAGACAGACAGACAGACAGATCAGACAGACAGATCAGATCAGACAGATCCAGATCAGACAGACAGACCAGACCAGACCAGATCAGACAGTCAGACAGTCAGACAGACAGACAGACAGACAGATCAGACAGACAGATCAGATCAGACAGACAGACAGACAGACAGACAGACAGACAGACAGACAGACAGACAGACAGACAGACAGACAGACAGACAGACAGACAGACCAGACCAGATCAGATCAGACAGACAGACAGACAGACAGACAGACAGACAGACAGACAGACAGACAGACAGAACAGACAGACAGACAGACAGAACAGACAAGGGCTATGTTATTGAATTCCTATGATGCTCAATCCAACTTCAACTAATAAAAAAAAAAGTGATTGTGAATGATTACATGATGCATAAATGAAATCAATAAGCCGGCTGTACAGCCTGATGATTCAACACTGGGCAGGGGTCCGCCCTGAGTCCCCTATGATCAATCACTACACAAGGCTGTTCACAACACAATGCTATTGGCTGTTTAGCAAGGTTGTTCACAACACAATGCTATTGGCTGTTTAGCAAGGTTGTTCACAACACAATGCTGTTGGCTGTTTAGTAAGGTTGTTCACAACACAATGCTATTGGCTGTTTAGCAAGGTTGTTCACAACACAATGCTATTGGCTGTTTAGCAAGATTGTTCACAACACAATGCTATTGGCTGTTTAGTAAGGTTGTTCACAACACAATGCTATTGGCTGTTCGGTAAGGTTGTTCACATCACAATGCTGTTGGCTGTTCAGTAAGGTTGCTCACAACACAATGCTATTGGCTGTTCAGTAAGGTTGTTCACATCACAATGCTATTGGCTGTTTAGCAAGGTTGTTCACAACACAATGCTATTGGCTGTTTAGCAAGGTTGTTCACAACACAATGCTATTGGCTGTTTAGTAAGGTTGTTCACAACACAATGCTATTGGCTGTTCAGTAAGGTTGTTCACATCACAATGCTGTTGGCTGTTCAGTAAGGTTGCTCACAACACAATGCTATTGGCTGTTCAGTAAGGTTGTTCACATCACAATGTTATTGGCTGTTTAGTAAGGTTGTTCACAACACAATGCTATTGGCTGTTTAGTAAGGTTGTTCACAACACAATGCTGTTGGCCGTTTAGTAAGGTTGTTCACAACACAATGCTGTTGGCTGTTTAGCAAGGTTGTTCACAATACAATGCTATTGGCTGTTCAGTAAGGTTGTTCACAACACAATGCTGTTGGCTGTTTAGCAAGGTTGTTCACAACACAATGCTATTGGCTGTTTAGTAATGTTTCTAGAACCTGCAGTGTGTGTGTGTGTGTGTGTGTGTGTGTGTGTGTGTGTGTGTGTGTGTGTGTGTGTGTGTGTGTGTGTGTGTGTGTGTGTGTGTGTGTGTGTGTGTGTGTGCTCGCTGCTTGACCACCATGCTCTTCTCAGGTTTCTATTGATTCAATGTGATGTTTTCACGGCACCACAGAACAATATGATGTTTTCACGGCACCACAGAACAATATGATATTTTCACGGCAACACAGAACAATATGATGTTTTCACGGCACCACAGAACAATATGATGTTTTCACGGCACCACAGAACAATATGATGTTTTTCACGGCACCACAGAACAATGTGATGTTTTCACGGCACCACAGAACAATGTGATGTTTTCACGGCACCACAGAACAATGTGATGTTTTCACGGAACCACAGAACAATGTGATGTTTTCACGGCACCACAGAACAGAGTCGCAGTCATACATCCCTTGCATTAGTAATCCCACTGCCTGTCCCAAAACACACCCCTATTCCCTATGTGTTGCATGACCTTTGACCAGGACCAATAGGGAGATAGCACCTAATTCTCTACATAGAGGTCATAGTCTCTGGTAGGGCACCAAACAGGGAACAGGGTGATGTTTATTCCATAGAGGTCATAGTCTCTGGCAGGGCACTAAACAGGGAACAGGGTGATGTTTATTACATAGAGGTCATAGTCTCTGGTAGGGCACTAAACAGGGAATAGGGTGATGTTTATTACATAGAGGTCATAGTCTCTGGTAGGGCACTAA
>NC_059200.1:589434-601934 GCF_020615455.1 Coregonus clupeaformis | reverse complement strand
AGTATAGAGGAGGTGTCTCTGTCCTCTCAGCTCTACAGTATAGAGGAGGTGTCTCTGTCCTCTCAGCTCTACAGTATAGAGGAGGTGTCTCTGTCCTCTCAGGGTATCAGTATAGAGGAGGTGTCTCTGTCCTCTCAGCTCTGCAGTATAGAGGAGGTGTCTCTGTCCTCTCAGCTCTACAGTATAGAGGAGGTGTCTCTGTCCTCTCAGGGTGTCAGTATAGAGGAGGTGTCTCTGTCCTCTCAGCTCTACAGTATAGAGGAGGTGTCTCTGTCCTCTCAGCTCTACAGTATAGAGGAGGTGTCTCTGTCCTCTCAGCTCTGCAGTATAGAGGAGGTGTCTCTGTCCTCTCAGCTCTACAGTATAGAGGAGGTGTCTCTGTCCTCTCAGCTCTACAGTATAGAGGAGGTGTCTCTGTCCTCTCAGGGTGTCAGTATAGAGGAGGTGTCTCTGTCCTCTCAGCTCTACAGTATAGAGGAGGTGTCTCTGTCCTCTCAGCTCTGCAGTATAGAGGAGGTGTCTCTGTCCTCTCAGCTCTACAGTATAGAGGAGGTGTCTCTGTCCTCTCAGGGTGTCAGTATAGAGGAGGTGTCTCTGTCCTCTCAGCTCTACAGTATAGAGGAGGTGTCTCTGTCCTCTCAGCTCTGCAGTGTAGAGGAGGTGTCTCTGTCCTTTCAGCTCTACAGTATAGAGGAGGTGTCTCTGTCCTCTCAGCTCTGCGTATAGAGGAGTGTCTCTGTACTCTCAGCTCTGCAGTATAGAGGAGGTGTCTCTGTCCTCTCCCAGCTCTGCAGTATAGAGGAGGTGTCTCTGTCCTCTCAGGGTGTCAGTATAGAGGAGGTGTCTCTGTCCTCTCAGCTCTGCAGTATAGAGGAGGTGTCTCTGTCCTCTCAGCTCTGCAGTATAGAGGAGGTGTCTCTGTCCTCTCAGCTCTGCAGTATAGAGGAGGTGTCTCTGTCCTCTCAGCTCTGCAGTATAGAGGAGGTGTCTCTGTGCTCTCAGCTCTACAGTATAGAGGAGGTGTCTCTGTCCTCTCAGCTCTGCAGTATAGAGGAGGTGTCTCTGTCCTCTCAGCTCTACAGTATAGAGGAGGTGTCTCGTCCTCTCAGCTCTGCAGTATAGAGGAGGTGTCTCTGTCCTCTCAGCTCTACAGTATAGAGGAGGTGTCTCTGTCCTCTCAGCTCTACAGTATAGAGGGAGGTGTCTCTGTCCTCTCAGGGTGTCAGTATAGAGGAGGTGTCTCTGTCCTCTCAGCTCTACAGTATAGAGGAGGTGTCTCTGTCCTCTCAGGGTGTCAGTATAGAGGAGGTGTCTCTGTCCTCTCAGCTCTACAGTATAGAGGAGGTGTCTCTGTCCTCTCAGCTCTGCAGTATAGAAGGGAGGTGTCTCTGTCCTCTCAGGGTTTCAGTATAGAGGAGGTGTCTCTGTCCTCTCAGCTCTACAGTATAGAGGAGGTGTCTCTGTCCTCTCAGGGTGTCAGTATAGAGGAGGTGTCTCTGTCCTCTCAGCTCTGCAGTATAGAGGAGGTGTCTCTGTCCTCTCAGCTCTGCAGTATAGAGGAGGTGTCTCTGTCCTCTCAGCTCTGCAGTATAGAGGAGGTGTCTCTGTCCTCTCAGCTCTGCAGTATAGAGGAGGTGTCTCTGTACTCTCAGCTCTGCAGTATAGAGGGGGAGGTGTCTCTGTCCTCTCAGCTCTGCAGTATAGAGGAGGTGTCTCTGTCCTCTCAGGGTGTCAGTATAGAGGAGGTGTCTCTGTCCTCTCTGCTCTGCAGTATAGAGGAGGTGTCTCTGTCCTCTCAGCTCTGCAGTATAGAGGAGGGTGTCTCTGTCCTCTCAGCTCTGCAGTATAGAGGAGGGTGTCTCTGTCCTCTCAGCTCTGCAGTATAGAGGAGGTGTCTCTGTCCTCTCAGCTCTACAGTATAGAGGAGGTGTCTCTGTCCTCTCAGCTCTGCAGTATAGAGGAGTGTCTCTGTCCTCTCAGCTCTGCAGTATAGAGGAGGTGTATCTGTCCTCTCAGCTCTGCAGTATAGAGGAGGTGTCTTTGTCTATCTCAGCTCTACAGTATAGAGGAGGTGTCTCTGTCCTCTCAGCTCTACCAGTATGAGGAGGTGTCTCTGTCCTCTCAGCTCTACAGTATAGAGGAGGTGTCTCTGTCCTCTCAGCTCTACAGTATAGAGGAGGTGTCTCTGTCCTCTCAGCTCTACAGTATAGAGAGGTGTCTCTGTCCTCTCAGCTCTACACAGTACAGAGGAGGTGTCTCTGTCCTCTCAGGGTACAGTATAGAGGAGGTGTCTCTGTCCTCTCAGCTCTGCAGTATAGAGGAGGTGTCTCTGTCCTCTCAGCTCCTACAGTATAGAGGAGGTGTCTCTGTCCTCTCAGCTCTACAGTATAGAGGAGGTGTCTCTGTCCTCTCAGGGTGTCAGTATAGAGGAGGTGTCTCTGTCCTCTCAGCTCTGCAGTATAGAGGAGGTGTCTCTGTCCTCTCAGCTCTACAGTATAGAGAGGTGTCTCTGTCCTCTCAGGGTGTCAGTATATGAGGAGGTGTCTCTGTCCTCTCAGCTCTACAGTATAGAGGAGGTGTCTCTGTCCTCTCAGCTCCTACAGTACTAGAGGAGGTGTCTCTGTCCTCTCAGCTCTACAGTATAGAGGAGGTGTCTCTGTCCTCTCAGCTCTGCAGTATAGAGGAGGTGTCTCACTCCTCTCAGCTCTACAGTATAGAGGAGGTGTCTCTGTCCTCTCAGCTCTACAGTATGAGGAGGTGTCTCTGTCCTCTCGGGGTGTCAGTAAGGGAGATGTCTCTGTCCTCTCAGCTCTACAGTATGAGGAGGTGTCTCTGTCCTCTCAGCTCCGCAGTATAGAGGAGGTGTCTCTGTCCTCTCAGCTCTACAGTATAGAGGAGGTGTCTCTGTCCTCTCAGGGTGTCAGTATAGAGGAGGTGTCTCTGTCCTCTCAGCTCTACAGTATAGAGGGGGTGTCTCTGTCCTCTCAGCTCTGCATATAGAGGAGGTGTCTCTGTCCTTTCAGCTCTACAGTATAGAGAGGTGTCTCTGTCCTCTCGGGGCTCTGCAGTATGAGGAGTGTCTCTGTCTCTCAGGGTGTCAGTATAGAGGAAGTGTCTCTGTCCTCTCAGCTCTGCAGTATAGAGGAGGTGTCTCTGTCCTCTCAGCTCTGCAGTATAGAGGAGGTGTCTCTGTCCTCTCAGGGTTTCAGTATAGAGGAGGTGTCTCTGTCCTCTCAGCTCTACAGTATAGAGGAGGTGTCTCTGTCCCTCTCAGGGTGTCAGTATAGAGGAGGTGTCTCTGTCCTCTCAGCTCTGCAGTATAGAGGAGGTGTCTCTGTCCTCTCAGCTCTGCAGTATAGAGAGGTGTCTCTGTCCTCCTCAGCTCTGCGTATAGAGGGAGGTGTCTCTGTCCTCTCAGCTCTGCAGTATAGAGGAGGTGTCTCTGTCCTCTCAGCTCTGCAGTATAGAGGGAGGTGTCTCTGTCCTCTCAGGGTGTCGTATAGAGGAGGTGTCTCTGTCCTCTCAGCTCTGCAGTATAGAGGGTGTCTCTGTCCTCTCAGCTCTGCAGTATAGAGGAGGTGTCTCTGTCCTCTCAGCTCTGCAGTATAGAGGAGGTGTCTCTGTCCTCTTAGGGTGTCAGTATAGAGGAGGTGTCTCTGTCCTCTCAGCTCCTGCAGTATAGGGAGGTGTCTCTGTCCTCTCAGCTCTGCAGTATAGAGGAGGTGTCTCTGTCCTCTCAGCTCTGCAGTATAGAGGAGGTGTCTCTGTCCTCTCAGCTCTGCAGTATAGAGGAGGTGTCTCTGTCCTCTCTAGCTCTGCAGTATAGAGGAGGTGTCTCTGTCCTCTCAGCTCTGCAGTATAGAGGAGGTGTCTCTGCTCCTCTCAGCTCTGCAGTATAGAGGAGGTGTCTCTGTCCTCTTAGGGGTGTCAGTATAGAGAGGTGTCTCTGTCCTCTCAGCTCTGCATATAGAGGAGGTGTCTCTGTCCTCTCAGCTCCAGTATAGGGAGGTGTCTCTGTCCTCTCAGCTCTGCAGTATAGAGGAGGTGTCTCTGTCCTCTCGCTCTGCAGTATAGAGGAGGGTGTCTCTGTCTCTCTCAGCTCTGCAGTATAGAGGAGGTGTCTCTGTCCTCTCAGCTCTGCAGTATAGAGAAGTGTCTCTGTCCTCTCAGCTCTACAGTATAGAGGAGGTGTCTCTGTCCTCTCAGGGTGTCAGTATAGAGATTGTCTCTGTCCTCTCAGCTCTACAGTATAGAGAGGAGGTGTCTGTCCTCTCAGGTGCCGTATAGAGGAGTAGTCTCTGACTCTCAGCTCTACAGTATAGAGGAGGTGTCTCTGTCCTCTCAGCTCTGCATATAGAGGAGGGGTGTCTCTGTCCTCTCAGCTCTGCAGTATAGAGGAGGTGTCTCTGTCCTCTCAGCTCTACAGTATAGAGGAGGTGTCTCTGTCCTCTCAGCTCCGCAGTATAGAGGAGGTGTCTCTGTCCTCTCAGCTCTACAGTATAGAGGAGGTGTCTCTGTCCTCTCAGCTCTGCAGTATAGAGGAGGTGTCTCTGTCCTCTCAGCTCTACAGTATAAAGGAGGTGTCTCTGTCCTCTCAGGGTGTCAGTATAGAGGAGGTGTCTCTGTCCTCTCAGCTCTGCAGTATAGAGGGGGGGTGTCTCTGTCCTCCCAGCTCTACAAGTATAGAGGAGGGTGTCTCTGTCCTCTCGGGTGTCAGTATAGAGGAGGTGTCTCTGTCCTCTTAGCTCTACAGTATAGAGGGAGGTGTCTCTGTCCTCTCAGCTCTACAGTATAGAGGAGGTGTCTCTGTCCTCTCAGCTCTCAGTATAGAGAGGTGTCTCTGTCCTCTCAGCTCTGCAGTATAGAGGCTCCCAGTGTAGGCTCTGTCCTCTTAGGGCTGTCAGTATAGAGGAGGTGTCTCTGTCCTCTCAGCTCTCCAGTATAGAAGGGAGGTGTCTCTGTCCTCTCAGCTCTGCGTATAGAGGAGGTGTCTGTCCTCTGTCCTCTCTCGGCTCTGCAGTATAGAGGAGGTGTCTCTGTCTCTCTCAGCTCTGCAGTATAGAGGAGGTGTCTCTGTCCTCTCGGCTCTACAGTATAGAGGGAGGTGTCTCTGTCCTCTCAGTGTGTCAGTATAGAGGAGGTGTCTCTGTCCTCTCAGCTCTACAGTATAGAGGAGGTGTCTCTGTCCTCTCAGCAGAGGGGTGTCTCTTCCTCAGCTCAGTATAGAGGAGGTGTCTCTGTCCTCTCAGCTCTGCGTATGAGGAGGTGTCTCTGTCCTCTCGCTCTGCAGTATAGAGGAGGTGTCTCTGTCCTCTTTCAGCTCTACAGTATAGAGAGGTGTCTCTGTCCTCTCAGGGGTGTCAGTATAGAGGAGGTGTCTCTGTCCTCTCCAGCTCTGCAGTATAGAGGAGGTGTCTCTGTCCTCTCAGCTCTACAGTATAGAGGAGGTGTCTCTGTCCTCTCAGGGTGTCAGTATAGGAGGTGTCTCTGTCCTCTCAGCTCTGCAGTATAGAGGAGGTGTCTCTGTCCTCTCAGCTCTACAGTATAGAGGAGGTGTCTCTGTCCTCTCAGCTCTGCGTATAGGGAGGTGTCTCTGTCCTCTCAGCTCTACAGTATAGAGGAGAGTCTCTCTGTCCTCTCAGCTCTGCAGTATAGAGGAGTGTCTCTGTCCTCTCAGCTCTACCAGTATAGAGGAGGTGTCTCTGTCCTCTCAGGTCTCAGTATAGAGGAGGTGTCTCTGTCCTCTCAGCTCTGCAGTATGGAGGAGGTGTCTCTGTCCTCCTCAGCTCTGCAGTATAGAGGAGGTGTCTCTGTCTCCTCTCCAGGGTGTCAGTATAGAGGAGGTGTCTCTGTCCTCTCAGTGCTCTACAGTATGGGAGGAGGTGTCTCTCGTCCTCTCAGCTCTCAGTATAGAGGAAGTGTCTCTGTCCTCTACCCAGTGTTATAGAGGAGGTGTCTCTGTCCTCTCAGCCTATGCGTAAGAGAGAGGTGTCTCTGCTCCTCTCAGGTGTCAGTATAGAGGAGGTGTCTCTGTCCTCGTCAGCTCTGGCAGTATAGAGGGGAGGTGTCTCTGTCCTCTCAGCTCTGCAGTATAGAGGAGGTGTCTCTGTCCTCACTCTGGGTTTCAGTATGGAGGAGGTGTCTGTCCTCTCAGCTCTGCAGTATAGAGGAGGTGTCTCTGTCCTCTCAGATTTGTCAGTATGAGGAGGATTTGTCTCTGTCCTCTCAGCTCCTTCTGCGTATAGAGGGAGGTGTCTCTGGTCCTCTCAGCTCCTGCAGTATAGAGGAGTGTGTAGTCTCTGTCCTCTCAGGTCTGCAGTAGAGGAGGTGTCTCTGTCCTCTCAGCTCTGCATATAGAGGAGGTGTCTCTGTCCCTCTCAGCCTGCAGTATAGAGGAGGTGTCTCTGTCCTCTCAGCTCTGCAGTTAGAGGAGGTGTCTCTGTCCCCAGGTCTCAGGCTGGTGCAGTATGGAGTGTCTCTGTCCCTCTCCAGCTCTGCATTAGGAGGAGGTGTCTCTGTCCTCTCAGCTCTGCAGTATAGAGGGGAGGTGTGCTCTGTCCTCTCCAGCTCTTCAGTATAGAGGAGGTGTCTCTGTCCTCTTTTCTCATCCTCAGCTCTGCAGTATAGAGAGCTTCCCAGCCTGCAGAAGGGAGGTGTCTCTGTCCTCTCAGCTCTGCAGTCATAGAGGAGGTTGTCTCTGTCCTCTCAGGGCTGTCAGTATAGAGGAGGTGTCTCTGTCCTCTCAGCTCTACAGTTAGAGGAGGTGTCTCTGTCTCGCTTGCAGTATAGAGGAGCCCTGTCCTCTCAGCTCTACAGTATAGAGGATGTGTCTCTGTCCTCTCGAGGTTGCAGTATGGAGGAGGTGTCTCTGTCCTCTCAGCTCTGCGTATAGAGGGAGGTGTCTCTGTCCTCTCCAACTGTGCAGTATGAGGAGGTGTCTCTGTCCTCTCAGCTCTACAGTATGAGGAGGTGTCTCTGTCCCTCTCGAGCTCTACAATAGGGAGGTGTCTCTGTCCTCTCCCAGCTCTGTGTATAGGAGGAGGAGGTGTGCCCTGTCCTCTCAGCTCTGCAGTATAGAGGTGTGTCTCTGTCCCTCTCAGGGTGTCAGTATAGAGGATGTGTCTCTGTCCTCCCAGCTCTGCAGTGATAGAGAGGTGTCTCTGTCCTCCCAGCTCTACAGTATCAGAGGAGTGTCTCTGTCCTCTCGGTGTCAGTATAGAGAGGTGTCTCTGTCCCTCTCAGCTCTACAGTATAGAGGAGGTGTTCTCTGTCCTCTCAGCTCTACAGTATAGAGGGAGTGTCTCTGTCCTCTCATACTACAGTATGAGAGGTGTCTCTGTCCTCTCAGCTCTGCAGTTGAGGAGGTGTCTCTGTCCTCTCTAGGGTGTCAGTATAGAGGAGGTGTCTCCTTGTCCTCTCAGCTCTGCAGTGTGAGGAGGTGGTTTCTCTGTCCTCTCAGCGCTGCAGTATAGAGAGGGTGTCTCTGTCCTCTCAGCTCTGCGGTATGAGGAGATTCTCTGTCCTCTCAGCTCTGCAGGTGATAGAGGAGGTGTCTCTGTCCCTCCCAGCTCTGCAGTATAGGGAGGAGGTGTCTCTGTCCTCTCAGCTCTGCAGTATAGAGGAGGTGTCGTTCTGTCCTCTCAGCTCTACAGTATAGAGAGGTGTCTCCACTGTCCTCCTCAGCTGCAGTATAGAGGAGGTGTCTCTGTCCTCTCACTCTACAGTATAGAGGAGGTGTCTCTGTCCTCTCAGCGGTGTCCGGTATCAGAGGAGGTGTCTCTGTCCTCTCAGCTCTGCATATAGGGGAGGTGTCTCTGTCCTCTCTAGCTCTGCAGTATAGAGGGAGTGTCTCTGTCCTCTCAGCTCTGCAGTGTAGAGGATGTTCTCTGTCCTCTCAGCGCTATCAGTATAGAGGAGGTGTCTCTGTCCTCTCAGGGTCTGTCAGTATAGAGGAGGTGTCTCTATCCTCTCAGCTCTGCATATAGAGGAGGTGTCTCTGTCCTCTCAGCTCTACAGTATAGAGGAGGTGTCTCTGTCCTCCCTCAGCTCTGGTATAGAGGAGGTGTCTCTGTCTTCTCAGCTCTACAGTATAGAGGAGGTGTCTCTGTCCTCTTAGCTCTGGCAGTATGAGGAGGTGTCTCTGTCCTCTCAGCTCTATCAGTATAGAGGAGGTGTCTCTGTCCTCTCAGGGTGTCAGTATAGAGGAGGTGTCTCTGTCCCTCCTCAGCTCTGCAGTACAGAGGAGGTGTCTCTGTCCCTCTCAGCTCTACAGTATGAGGAGGGTGTCTCTGTCCTCTCCAGCGTGGCTGCGGAGTGAGGAGGTGTCTCTGTCCTCTCAGCTCTAGCAGTATAGGGTAGGTGTCTCTGTCCCTCTCAGCTCTACAGTATAGAGGAGGTGTCTCTGTCCTCTCAGCTCTGGTCAGTATAGAGGGAAGTGTGTCTCTGTCCTCTCAGCTCTGCAGTATAGAGGAGGTGTCTCTGTCCTCCTTAGGGTGTCAGTATGAGGAGGTGTCTCCTGTCCTCTCAGCTCAGCCAGGAGGAGGTGTCTCTGTCCTTCTCAGCTCTGCAGTGGTCAGAGGAGGTGTCTCTGTCCTCTCAGCTCTGCAGTATAGAGGAGGTTCTGTCCTCTCAGCTCTGCAGTATAGAGAAGGTGTCTCTGTCCCTCTCAGCTCTGCAGTATAGGAGGAGGTGTCTCTGTCCTCTCAGCTCTACAAAGTATAGAGGGAGGTGTCTCTCCTCTCAGGGTGTCAGTATAGAGGAGGTTCTCTGTCACTCTCAGCTCTAGCAGTCATAGAGGAGGTGTCTCGTCCTCTCAGGGTTATCAGTATAGAGGGAGGTCTCTGTCCCTCTCAGCTCTCAGAGAGGTGTCTCTGTCACCTCTCAGCCTTGTGCGCAGAGGAGTGCCACCCTCAGCTCTGCAGTATAGAGGAGGTGTCTGTCCTCTCAGCACTTGGCATCAGGGTCGGTATAGAGGAGGTGTCTCTGTCCTCAGCTCTGCAGTATAGAGAGGAGGTGTCTCTGTCCTCCCAGCTCCACAGTATAGAGGAGGTGTCTCTGTCCTCTCAGGGTGCCAGTATAGAGAGGTGTCTCTGTGTCCTCTCTCTGGGCCCAGTATAGAGGAGTGTCTCTGTCCTCTCAGCTCTGCGTATAGAGAGTGTCTCTGTCCTTTCTCAGGGTGTCAGTAACTAGAGGAGGTGTCTCTGTCCTCTCGGCCTCTGCAGTATAGGAGGTGTCTACGCTCTCAGACTCTACAGTATAGGAGGCAAGTTCTCTGTCCTCTCAGGGTTCCCGTATAGAGGAGGTGTGGCTCTGTCTCTCAGCTCCCACGAGCATAGAGGGTGTCTCTGTCCCCTCTCAGCTCTGCATCATATGGGAGAAGTGTCTCCTGTCCCTCCTCAGCTCTGCAGTGAGGAGTTGTCTCTGTCCTCTCAGCTCTACAGTATGAGGAGGTGTCTCTGTCCTCTCAGTGTCATCAGTTCTCTGTCCTCTCGCTCTTTCCCAAAGTATAGAGGGGAGGTGTCTCTGTCCTCCTCTACCAGTATAGAGGAGGTGTCTCTCTGTGTCCTCTCAGACAGCAAGAGAGGACCCTGTCCCAGTAGCCGTAGGGATGGTGTCTCCTCAGCTCTACAACAAGTGTCTCTGTCCTCCCAGCTCTACAGTATACAGGAGGTGTCTCTCCTCTCAGCTCTGCATGGAGGAGGGTGTCTCTGTCTTCCTCGGCTCCTGCAGTATAGAGGAGGTGTCTCTGTCACTCTCAGCTCACAGTATCGAGAGGTGTCTCTGTCCTCTCAGCTCTGCAGTGGCATAGAGGCCCCCATCTACAGCAGATGTGTCTCTGTCCTCTCAGGGTGTCAGTATAGAGGAGGTGTCTCTGTCCTCTCAGCTCTGCGTACAGGAGGGAGGTAGGTCTCTGTCCTCCCAGCTCTACAGTATAGAGGAGGTGTCTCTGCTCTCAGGGTGTCAGTATAGAGGAGGTGTCTCTATCCTCTCAGCTCTACAGTATCAGAGAGGTGTCTCTGTCCTCTCAGCTCTACAGTATAGAGGAGGTGTCTCTGTCCTCTCCCAGCTCTGCAGTATAGAGGAGGGTATGCTGTCCCTCTCAGCTCTGGCAGTATCAGAGGAGGTGGTCTGGTCCTCTTAGGGGTTGTCAGTAGGTATAGAGGAGGTGTCTCTGTCCTCTAGCTCTGCAGTGGCGAGGAGGTGTCTGTCTCTCAGCTCTGCAAGGTGTCAGAGGAAGTTGTCTCTGTCCTCTCAGCCTCGTGTAGAGGAGGTGTCTCTGTCCTCTGAGCTGCCTGAGTATAGAGGAGGTGTCTCTGTCCTCTCCAGCTCTGCAGTATAGAGGAGGGCTACATCTCTCAGCTCTACAGTATAGAGGAGGTGTCTCTGTCCTCTCTGTTTGTCAAATAGAGGAGGTTGTCTGTCCTCTCAGCTCTACAAAGTATGAGAGGTGTCTATCTACAAGGGTGTCAGTATAGAGGAGGTGTCTCTGTCCTCTCAGCTCCAGCAGTATAGAGGGAGGTGTCTCTGTCCTCTCAGCTCTGCGTATGAGGAGGTGTCTCTGTCCTCTCAGCTCTGCAGCTATGGAGGTGTCTCTGTCCCTCTCAGCTCTAAGTAGAGGAGGTGTCTCTGTCCTCTCCAAGGTTTCAGTATAGAGGAGGTTCTCTCCTGTCCTCCTCAGCTCTGCAGTACTAGAGGAGGTGTCTCTCCTCCCAGCTCTCAAACTGGCAGAGATTGCTCTGTCCTCTCAGGGTTGTCAGTATAGAGGAGTGTGTCTCTGTCCTCTCGGTCTACATATAGAGGAGGTGTCTCTGTCCTCTCAGCTCTGCAGTATAGGAGGAGGTGTCTCTGTCTTCTCAGGGGTGTCAGTATAGAGAGGCAGTCTCTGTCCTCCTCAGCTCTGCATAGAGAGAGATGTGCTCTGTCCTCTCCAGCTCTCACAGTATGAGGAGGTGTCTCTGTCTCTCGGGCTCTGCAGATATAGGAGGTGTCACCCACTTTGTCCTCTCAGCTCTACAGTAGGTGATGAGGTGTCTCTGTCCTCTCAGCTCCACAGAGAGGAGGTGTCTCTGTCCTCTGGGTGTCAGTATAGAGGAGGTTGTCTCTGTCCTCTCAGACTCTACAGTATAGAGGGAGGTCAGTCTCTGTCTCTCTGGGGGCTCTGCAGTATAGAGAGGTGTCTCTGTCCTCTCAGTCTGGGCAGTATAGAGGAGGTGTCTCTGTCCTCTCAGCTCTACAGTATAGAGGAGGTGTCTCTGTCTCTCAGCTCTACAGCATGAGAGAAGGTTCTCTTTCCTCTCAGCTCTGGCAGAATAGAGGAGGTGTACCTGTCCTCTCTAACTCACAGTATAGAGGAGTGGGTCTGTCCTCTCCAAGCTCTACAGTAGTAGAGGAGGTGTCTCTGTCCTCTCAGCTCTACAGAGTAGAGGAGGTGTCTCTGTCCTCTCAGCTCCACAGTATAGAGGAGGTGTCTCTGTCTCTCAGCTCTGCAGTACTTGAGGAGGTGTCTCTGTCCCTCTCAGCTCTGTTATAGGAGTGTCTCTGTCCTCTCAGCTCTACAGTAGTAGAGTGGAGGTGTCTCTGTCCCCTCTCAGCTCTACAGTATAGGAGGTGTCTCTGTCCTCTCAGAGTGTCCAGTGTGAGGAGGGCGCCTGTCACCTTCTCAGCTCTGGCATACGAGAGGTCTCTGTCCTCCCAGCTCACAGTATAGAGGAGGTGTCTCTGTCCTCTCAGGGTGTCAGTATAGAGGAGTGTCTCTGTCCTCTCAGCTCTACAGTATAGAGGAGGTGTCTCTGTCTCTCAGCTCTACAGTATAGGAGGGAGGTGTCTCTGTCTCTCAGCTCTGCGTGGCATAGAGGGAGTGTCTCTGTCTTCTCAGTGCAATAATTATAGTGAGTGTCTCTGTCCTCTCAGCTCCGTGTGAGAGAAGTGTCTCTGTCCTCTCTCCCAGCTCTGCATAGAGGAGGTGTCTCTGTCCTCTCCCAGCTCTGCAGTATAGAGGAAGGTGTCTCTGTCCTCCTCAGCTCTGCAGTAGAGGAGGTGTCTCTGTCCTCTCAGACTCCTCACTGTATAGAGAGGTGTCTCTGTCCTCTCAGCTCTACAGTATAGAGGTTCTCTGTCCTCTCCGGCTCTGGCAGTATAGGAGAGGTGTCTCTGTCCTCTCAGCTCTACAGTATAGAGGAGTGTCTCTGTCCTCTCAGCTCCTGGCAGTATAGAGAGGTGTTCTCTGTCCTCTCCAGCTCTGCAGTGATAGAGGGTGTCTCTGTCTCCCTCAGCTCTGGCAGTTCAGAGGAGGTTCTCTGTCCTCCTCAGCTCCTACAGTATAGGAGGGTGTCTCTGTCCTCTCAGCTCCCTACAGTATAGAGGAGGTGTCTCTTTCCTCTCAGCTTCCAGCAAGAACCCCAGTTGTATAGAGGAGGTGTCTCTGTCCTCTCAGCTCTGCAGTATAGAGGAGGTGTCTCTGTCCTCTCACTACAGGCAGAGGAGGTGTCTCTGTCCTTCAG
>NC_059200.1:507938-589424 GCF_020615455.1 Coregonus clupeaformis | reverse complement strand
AATGGCGGGGGGCCTGGGGAGGCCTCTGTGTGCTCAGTGGTCTCCGTTAGCATGAGAAAGAGCCGTAATGGAGGACACCACACCCTGGCCCTCAGCCACATACTGCCCAGCCCCCATTAAGATAAGAGTGAGGAGAAGACTCACAAAACACAAATTAACGCACACACAAATAAATTAACAGATATAAACACGCACACACTCGCAAGTCAATCTGATGGCTGTTTAGTGTTTACCAATGTGTAACCTCTGTATATTAAGTCATTACTCTTCACCAGTGTCTCCAGGTGTGCAGATACCCCATACTTCGTTTTAAATGGTACGTTACTAGTGAGAAAGCCTTCATGAACCCAGGCTGAACCTTTTGAGTGCGTTTATTTTTATGTGACTGTGTTTGAGCGTCCCTAGGATAGGATTCACTTTCTGTTTCTCCAGAGAAGAGAGGAGAGTGCACTTCTTCGGGCCACGGACTATCTACACTCAGAGGCAGATACACACTTGCCCCCCCAGTACACACACTCTCGAGGAGCTCTGTCCAGCTCAAAGCTTAGCCTGGACTTCCGTGCATTAACCCCTCTCTCTTCAGTCACTATGTTGTTTAGACAGCTCCCTCTCTCCTTCTCTCTTTCTCTCCCCCTCCCTGACCCTCATCCAACAAGTTGTGTGGTGTGTGGGTCTATGTGTGTGTCTGTATGTGTTTCCGTACAGTATATGTGTCTGTGTGTGTGGGGGCTTCTTTCCACTTCCGAGGCGATAGGAGTCAAAAAGAGGTGGAAGTTCAGTTTGGGATAGATGATTCCATTTAGCTTCAGACAGGTGTGACCTCTCCAACTATCCCCCTTGTCCTCCTGGACTGGTCAAACAGCCGTCACTAATCATGGCCA
Organism: Coregonus clupeaformis; assembly: GCF_020615455.1. NCBI lineage: Eukaryota > Metazoa > Chordata > Actinopteri > Salmoniformes > Salmonidae > Coregonus > Coregonus clupeaformis. The sequence goes on along the minus strand of NC_059200.1, from coordinate 588,543 downwards.
TGAGAGAGGGTGACACTTCCACTTGATGGAATGGGGCTGGTGAATATGGCAGTGCACCACACACATAAACATATGCAATTTTGTTAGTACATACATACACACACACACACACACACACACATAGACTCTCTCTCACACACACACACACACACACAAACAAACACTAACGAGAATCCAGTGGACACACACACACAGTGGTAAGTGCATCAGGAGTCGTCAGGGCCTTGTTTGTTATAAGGGAGGGGGATAACAAGGGGAAGTAGAAAATGGAGTGGCTTCTGTCTCACTTTTCACTCCAGGCAAACACATATTAGTCAGAGTGACAAAGACGATCAGATAACCATCAACTGAGCTGCCAAGGATCTCACCTCTAGAGAGGCCCCCTGAACACACACACACACACACACACACACACACACACGCGCGCACACATACACACAAGTCCATCCTTACCAGTTACATTCATGAGCCTCTAACAATGGGGTGCTAAACTCTTGAAAAAACACACACAATACCAGTCTCTATAGGATTCACCCTTCAAACCGATGCACAGTGGCTGAGATGGACACCTACACACCTTAGGACACAGGTAATGGGAACACTCCTTCTAGGTATATAGGGTTGCAAACTAGTGGTACTTTACCAAAGGTACCAGCATGTTCAATAATTTTGGTAATTAACAGGTCATTTTTGTCAATATATGGAAACTTTGGTAATTTATACTTTTAATTGTATTCATATAAAATATATAACAAATCTTAATCTGTGTCCATATTGTAAATTCGTTTCTAGTGGATAGACTTTATTAACCATGTTGTGTTTCAAGAGAAAATAGCCTAATTAATGAAAAAAGTATTTAATCAACAATGACATAACTTGCAATTAACTCTGCAACTCTTCCATCTATTTACTTTTTTCATAACTGCCAACAGTTCGGCCCCAAAGGACTTACAACAAAGATATAATGTTATTGACATAGTAAAATAAACCCTCATATTAAACACCAACGGTATTCACTAAGTTGATGAGTTATATTTTGGATAATGGTTTACAGATTTGTCATTCTATTTTTCATATTTAAAACATCTTATTTTATTATTTTATATATTTCACATGTTATTAAAAGTTCCTAAAATCCTTGAAAGTTTCAAAAATTCCAGTAGTTTACTGGTAAATTTCAAAAGTTACGAGTAACATTCCCTCCCTTTGCAACCCTATAGGTATAGAATTAGTTACTAATTTGAAACAGAATTTGGCCAGTTCCATTTAATTTCAATTCAACCATGTACCTTATCTGCAGTTACCATGTACAGCTGAGTAATTACATTACCTTTGAAATAAACCTTTCGCAACACAGATTCCGAGCACACGGCAATGCATTCTGATGCACACACACTCACTCTGTCTCTCTATCTCTCTCGCTCTCTTTCAGTCTCCACACACACACCCACGGACACACATAGAGTCACTTCAAAGTAGCCCCCTCAGCCCCAGGCCTAAAGCCCCCGTATTCATTCCCAGATGGGAAGAAGGAAAGAAAGAAAAGAGGTAGGAAAGGAAGGGTGAAATACCTGCGGGGGTCAACCCAGGTGAACTATAATGGAGGCTTTCCCTTTCATACCACTGCGGGTCAAACACACACAAATGCATGCATGCACACACACACACACACACATAGACACACACACTCAACCACATCATCCATACATAAACATATGTGGAAGAAGATGTTTGAAGAGAGAGCAGTGCAGTCTCCTGGGCTTCTCTGTCTTCACCTCCCACTCACACTGCCCCTCCAGGAAGGGGGGTACACAGGTGATTCCTCCCCCAGTTTCAGAGGCCTTCTCTGGTGTGCTGACAGCTCCATGGCCCCTGGAGTATCCTCTGTCCTTTCCTATCCTGGGTCACCCGCAACCTAACCCTTGGGATAACCATAATGTGTGTGTGTGTGTGTGTGCGTGTGAAAGTGTGTGTCTCATTGGGTCATGTGAAGGGGTACTGTGACGGGCTGTGTATTTGTGTGTGTATGATGTGGTCAATGACAGGAGGGGGTGAGGGGTCACACGCACACACACAAACAAACACCACATTGTACCCCCCTCTCTGGAGTGACAACAAAGGAAAGGAGAGGAGAAGAGAAACCTTTTACCTGAACCACTGCTCCTTAAAGCTAGGGGCTCAACACCACCTTCTGTTAGTGCCTTCCTTTATCCTGACTCCCTCCCTCCCGCCCTCCCTTCCGCCCTCCCTCCCTTCATCCTCCCACCCTCCCTCCCTCCCTCCACATCCCTGATCACTCCTTTGTCGGGGTGGACAAAAGGAAGGAGAGAGGGAGAGGCAAACGAGGCAACTCACCTGATAAGAGAATGAATGATTCCGTTCACTGTGGCATGTGGAAGAGAAAAGAGGAGGAGGGGCGGGAGGAAGACTTTATATTGAGGGCTATAGGTTATGCTCAATTATCTTAAAGACATGCTCCGGAACTTTGGCGACCAGTAAGTCTTTTTTTAAACCTACAGCTTTGGGCTGGATGTGTCAATGTGTAGTTCATACATGCATAATCAATGAGCAGAATTACTGTTTTACCTCAATTAGCCATGAAATCCCTAATTTGAAAGCGACTGTTTACTAGAAGCTGTTTAGCGCCATTTTCCCTACATTTTCCCTCACGTGGGCCAGCCCACTAGCAATTCAAATGGTTTGGCCCCTCGCCATTTGAGTGACAGCTAGCAAGATGCACACACAGCAGAGCGAGAGAGAGAGAGAGCAATGACATGGTGCACATATCTGCACTTATCGACGTAGTATGCCATTTTCGTGAGCGCTACTTACAGAACTACTGGCTAAAAAGTATACAAAAGTACCGGAGAATCTCTTTAAATGTCTTATTGTTTGTTTGCTGTGGCTTGTGGCTAGTAGTGAGTGGTCAAGCTATAGGGCCTCAGGTGGCTGGAAGCTGTGTCAGGCTTCAAGAACTCTTGGGACTTTGATCCAATGAAAAGTAGAGACTAAAGTTTCGAGAATTAACGATCATTTAATCATTTATTCTCATTCATTTATCAACGTCCTCTGTAAATAAATCGATAAAAACTCCAAAGTTAAAAAAAAAAACGATTAGTTAAAACATGCAGGCAAAGATTGTTATCATGGACAGCTATTTGACTCCAACCACAAGACAAACTCTTTAATCTTTCTGCTTTACTGAAGAGTACCCTTATTTGCATGAAACTGTGGATAGAAATAAATCAGATGAAAACGGCTTCCTCTCAATCAGTTTTCTGAGTGTCCGTGCTTTCCTTACCAAATGGCTGTCCTCGAATATCAAACCGAACTGGCATAAAGCAATGTAGAGAATAAAATGAACGTTTTATGAAAGTGAGAAATTGCCATATTAAACAACTATTATTTGAGGGATATTTTATATTGTTGTCAAATCTGAACATTTACATAAAACTAACAGAACTCTGCACAGTAGAGGACACTCTAAAATTACATGCAATTCTCTTCGCTAATCAGTATATTCAAGTATTGGTGTGTGTGTGTGTGTGTGTGTGTGTGTGTGTGTGTGTGTGTGTGCTCCCTGTTGTTCCACCACAGGGATTGTTGACACAGGGCATAGTAACAAACATAGGCAACACCACACAAACCACAATCCACGCTTTGGGTTTGTTTACATTAGCCCCAGCCACCAATAGCTAACATTACCATAAATGGCCAAAGAACAATGGCAGTGAATGGGGCACAGTTAGCATGCTCTAAATTGCATTACCTTAAATCACCTCAAAGTAACTTCAAACCAAGCCATTTACACATTCCACACAATCACTGGCAGTGGTGTTGATATTCAAAATCCATATTTCCCCCCCCCCCCATTTCTCAGTATAGACACGTAGACATTTGGCAGAAATGGATAGAAAAAAAGCAAAAGCAAATACATTACTTTAATCTTTCATTAAACTCATTACAAACTTTCAAAGGGATGAATGCCAATTTAGAGCATGCTAACAGTGGCCCATTCACTCCCATTGTTATCTAGTCATTAATGCTAATGTTAGCAGTTGGTGGCAGTCCAAACAAACACATCCAAAGTGTGGACTACAGATATTTCCTGGCCCATAGACTATTCAAGGTAAGGCATCATTTAACTAATGTTATCTCTTTGGAAATTTTGCGTTTATCCCTCATGAAATCCCCTTCTATTTCCACATCTGTATGTTTGCTTTCTAAGTCAAGCAACAGTGAACTCCTCGAAACTCTCCTCTGGCCTTGCCTTCACCTCGGCACGAGAAAACTAACATTGCGACATAAGGGAGGCACATAAGAACCAGGAGACAGAAAGAAAGAGAAAAAAAGAAAGAGGGACAGAGAGCGAGGGAGAGAAAGGAAAAGCCAGAGAGACAGGTCCCTTCCCTCTCGTGTTTTACGAGCTCACCTCTCTGCGCTGTTTACACGTAAAAGCCCTTTAATAAGAGGCTACAGGGGAACAGAGGACAAGCTGGAACCTTTCATCTCAACCTGCCCTGTCACACACTGGAGAGTGGGGCGTTATTTATGGGCGCACCAGCGACGCTGAGTACACAGGGGCACTTACAGTAAGGCAGACACAGGGCTCCAGGACACCAGTCAGAGTTTAGAGTTGGAGAACAAGAGTTCCGCCAATCCCCACGCTCTAGATGAAGTCATGAATGAAGTGAAGCTCGTAAATTACGTGATTCTGAAAGTTTTGTGCACTTGAATTCAAAGCTAAATATAATTGGATGAACTGAGTGAAAGCTCTGTCACCAAGGTGAACTTCCTTGTCTAACATACTAAGACAGTCATGTCATAGTTGACCCCATGTCTCTGATTGGTCCACTGAAATAAACATCTCACCTCTAATTGGGCCACAACAGTTGACATCATCTCTGATTGGCTAGGAGCAATAGGCCCATATCCTTCTTATTCTATCACTTATTGGACCCAATCTACTCAGAATTGAAAATTCATTCAACCATACAAAGTAACCGCCTGTGCAAATAATGTTTTTTGGGGGGGATTATGATGGCATAAGACGGTTATGTTATAGATAGCACCTTTCATGTGGTTATAGTTACGTCTTAGATGTTCTATAATACGTTCCGGCTCATTGCTGAAGTACAGTCAGTTCCAAGGTTAATATAGCCTCCTGGGCTCTGCCTTGGGCGAACTTTCCCTTTTGTGGAGTGGTGAACTCTGACTCATTCACCTCACTGTGTTTCAGAAGGCCAGACACACCTGCTCCCACCCGTCGCCTCCAGTCCTCCCAAGGCCAAACCTCCACTAAATCTGCCCCGACTGCACACGTCTTGGACATGCACACGCACACACACACATTATAAAAAGTTTTATGTCTGTTAGCTAGATGTGTGGGCCTTTAGGTGCAAATCCCCCCTCTACAAACACAAAATGGCCGATAGTACATTCTCAGATGTGTTTGTCTCAAATTGGCAATGGACTGGTATACTGTAAAAAACGTACAATAAGCAGTCAGTTTCCGATATGTGTCTTTGATAATAAGCTATCCTTCAAACCAATAACCTTTCAAGGAAGAAGTTCTTATAGGGGACTTTCTCCATTTAGAGGCGCTAATAACAGAACACCCACAAAACGACACCCAGATTTAACACCCAGTGAAGCCCACCATCAGGGTACAAAAGAGTCCTTACCTCACACCTCTCCTCCTTCTCCTCCGCCTTTTACCCCTCACTCTTATTCTTCACCTCCACCTCCTCCCTAAAATAAACAACAGGCCCCGGTGGAACAACTGTGGTTGAGGCCGGAGAGATTGTCAGGGTCAGAGGCCTAGCGACGTGGCTTGGCTGGCATTCCAAACATCGTAGAGACATTGTGGGGATGTGACAGCAGCATCCCCTGTCTAAACACACAGTGACCCCACCAGTGCTCTCCCTGCTGGCCCCACTGTCACACCTGGGACCCTCCGAGGTCCCAGGTCCTTATAGAGGCAGGAGAATGAGGGGACTTTCCACACACACACACAGAGACAGAGACGGACACACACCCCTTAAAATAACCACAGTGCCATCCCTGCTCCAGTGTGGCTGTGTTATGACAGGGCGTGTGTCTGAGAGACGGGCACACAGAGACAGACAGACACACAGGGAGGTAACACACACACCCACACAATTAAGTGATAATGCCAGAGAAGCCGGTGCTTGGAGGATATATTGGCACGGGTGTTGCCGGTGTTTGGAGGATATATTGGCAAACCGTGCCAATATATACTCCAAACACCGGCTTCGAGGGCATTATCACTTTTATACAACGGGTTACCAACATATTCAAATAATGATTGACATATTTTCATTAAAAACTTTATTTTTATTAATTTATTCATACTATTTCATCCTTCCACAAGACAGTCCCGACACAAATCTAGGGTTGCTAGAGACGCGACCCAGTCGTTCAGTCTTTTTGTTCCGTATCTATGGACGCGGCCCAATCATTCGTTCTAAATGTTCCATTGCCATACTGGCTGGCAATGTTCTTATCAATGCTTGCTAGCTAGCCAACTACGGCAGGCAGAATAACAGCAAAGTAGCTGCATTTGCATTTGTTTAAGCTGTTTTCTAGTGACATTTATTTGGATACATTCATAACAATGAGCTAATGAGGCGCGATTTCACCTGGCATAGAAAATGTGCTCACTCGTCAGGACACTGTTGTTCAGAGGAACTAGCCAACAACACAGCTAACACAATCAATTCAAACTGAAGCAGGAAAGACTGCAAATTAGCTGCATTTCGTTTTTACCTTTTTTCAATTGACATTTTTTTGTATATATCCATAAAAATTGATGATTTCAACTGGCTGAGAAACGCTGCCTGCCTGTCTGTCTCGTCCCGACTCCTGACACGTTAATTACTATGGGACAGCAGGAGATCGAATTTGAATATTGAAACAATGTTGCAAATGTCAGAGAGACAGACAGCAAGGTTTATACAAATCTCCGCTGTTGAAAATGAAATGTTAGTCTAAAAGAAATGTGAGAATGTCTAGAAGCTTTTTATAGTGGAGATCAAGTTTATAAATTGCCTGGCTGGGCTGATGAGACAGTGGATTGCGCAGTCAGATGGAACAGAGTAAATAAGCATTTTAACGTCATAGATTTAGCCCGTGACAATTTGTGGATTAGACACCGGCTGGAATGCGGTTTTAACCAATCAGCATTCAGGATTAGACCCACACATTGTATAATACAGGTTAATGCAAACTTACACACTAGCTCACAAAAATAGAAAAACCCACTCATACAAAGGGAACACCTCCACAATGCACCCACACTTAACACACGCACACTCGTACACGGCTTCCTCTGCTCCTAATCCCCCCCCATAGGCTGGCCTTGTGGCCTGAATAAGCACAGCGAGGGCAAACGTTAAGCAAACGCCACAGGAATGTTAGAATGACACTACAGTAGCACTGTGGGTAACCTGAGCCTACAGGCATTGTCTTGTAATGATGACAGGAGACTAACAGCTGCTTGAGGAAGGATGAGACGGAGAGAGAGAGGAAAAAAGAGCGAGGGAGAGACAGAGGAGTGAAACAGGAGATCATGGTCGGGGTCAATTCCATTCCAGTTCCAACTAATTTAGGAAATGAATTGTAACTCAACACATGTAATCTCTTTATGGAAATTCTTCAAGGAAAACTGTGGGTAACTGTCAGTTCTTAACTTGACTAAGTGGAATTGTAAGGGAATCAAGCACCCTCAACACAGAGAGAGAGAGGGAAAGAAAGTGAAAGAGTAGAAGATGAAATGGAAGGCTAGGAAAGATAAGTGGGAAATAGAGAGAGAGATAGAGAGATGGAGTTCTTGCCAGGAGCTGGATCATGGTGTGAATATTTCATGGTGGGGCTTTCTCTTGTTTCTCTCTGGCTAGTTCACTAATATTCTTGATATTTTCTCCTACCCCTTTTGATCCCTTTCTACAATTCTCTAATAATTGACAATGACATGGCACTCTGGCAAATAAAACACAGACACAGACGCAAACACACAGACACAAATACACATATCGAAACTTTCGCTTCCACTCTCTCCCCATTCTAACTCAATCATCAACCCCCCTTCCCACCCTTCTCCACCACCAAACCCCCCACACACCACCCTCTCCAAATGCTAAATGACATCATTGTGATGACATTCTGTATATCTCATGTGAAATCAAGAGTGGGGTTCCCCCTTGCCCCATCAAATCACTCCTCACTCAATGGGTCAGTGAAGTCTGAGGCATGCCACTTTGAAGTCCGCTCCGCACACGCACACGCACACACATACACACACACACACACACACACACACAGATACTGTGAATGGCAGTTTACTCTCAGTGAGTGTGTGTGGGTGAATCTCCAGTTCCTCATGTTACACTTGCACCTTTCATCTCTGACCCCTCATATTAGAGAGAGAGAGAGAGAGAGAGAGAGAGAGAGAGAGAGAGAGAGAGAGGGAGAGAGAGAGAGATGAATAGAAAGAGAGGACGATGACAAAAGAGAAGGAGTAATTGTATGTGTTCCCTCCCATGTAACCTTAGAGCTCCACCTCACCTGCCAACATCTCACACCACCTCACCTCACCATGAAAAATTCACACCTATCGCTTTCAGTTAATGACCACCAAATCGCCTTCTCATCAATATTGGAAAGGAGAGAGAGAAAGAGAGAGAGAGAGAGAGAAAGAGAGAGAGAGTGTACTCATACTTTAGCCAGTGCTTGAATCTACTGATTAGTGAATAGCATTGCTGGCAGCAGATTAATCAAAGAATCAGCCACTCACTGGCTATACCCACACATTTGTGTTATATACTGTCTGCCCATCCAGACATCCTGTCAATTTTCAAAATGTAACTCAAAACAACTCCTTTAACCCCTTTCCTTCCCATTTACAGTGCCTATAGAAAATCTAGACACCCTTGAACTTCTTTCACATTTTGTTGCATTACAAAGTGGGATTGAAATAGATGTAATCGTATTTTTTGTCTTTGATCTACACAAAATGTTCCATAATGTTAAAATGAAAAGAAAATTCTACACATTTTTGCAAATGAATAAAATTTAGATTACTAAAATATAGTCGTTGCATAAGTATTCACCCCCTTTGTTTAGGCAAGCCTAAATTAGTTCAGAAGTAAACTTTGGCTTAAGAAATCATATAGAAGTTATATGGACTCATTCTGTGTGAAATAATAGGGGTTGACATTATTTTTGAATGACTACCCCTTCCTCTGTCTCCCATACATACAGTACAACATCTGTAAGGTCCCTCAGTCAAGTATTGAATTTCAAGCACAGATTCAACTACAAAGACCAGGGAGCTTTTCGAAAGCTTCATAAAGAAGGGCAGTGATTGATAGATGGGTAACAATAACCAATCAGACATTGAATATATCTTTAAGCATGGTCAAGTTAATAATTATTCTGTGGATGATGTTTTAAACCACCCAGACAAGTCAAAGATGCAGTCGTCCTTCTGAACTGAGCTGCAGGACAGGAAGGAAACTGGAAACTGCTTAGGGATGTCACCATGAGGCCATTGGGAATTTTAAAACAGCTACAGAGTTAAAAAAAAGTATTATGTTTGGGGAAAATCCAACACAACACATCACTGAGTAACTGCCTCCTTATTTTCAAGCATGGTGGTGGCTGCATCATGGTATGGGTATGCTTGACATCGGCAAAGACTGGGGAGTTTTTCCTATAGAATCCAATAGATGAAAAGCAACTGGATGGCGCTAAGCACAGACAAAATCATAGAGAAAAACCTGGTTCAGTCTGCTTTCCACCAGACACTGGGAGATGAATTCACCTTTCAGCAGGACAATAACCTACAACACAAAGCCAAATCTACACTGGAGTTGCTTACCAAGAAGACAGTGAATGTTCCTGAGTGGCCAAGTTACAGTTTTTTTTTTTCTGATTCAAAATCTATGGCAAGACTTGAAAAATGCTAGTAAAAAAATCCTATAGGATACCCCCCAATAGGACTGGTTCCAAAATCTGATCAGATTTTTCTATTGGATTCTGGTATTGGAATCCTATAGGATCTTATAGGATACAATCCTTTGGGATATAATCCCATAGGACTCCAATAGGACTGGCTTCAACATCTGATAGGATTTTTCTACTAGGGATCTACCAGAAATCATGAAAACAGGGTTTACTTGCCTATAGTAAGGCACATATATCGTGAGTATCATATAGGGTCCAATAGGATTACGTTTGATTCCCAATAAAATGTGAAGAAATCCAAGGGGGATGTAGACTTTCTATAGGCACTGTAAATAGGTGGTCTTAAAATGTATTCTGTTGTCCCCGGCCTACATTTCCCACCCTGTCCAGCCTGGTCCAGTGTGCCATGCCATGTAGGGACTAGGGACTCAGGGAGTGGGTCGTAAAGACAGAGGGTGACAGCAGGAGCTTTCATCTGTAGTCTCTCACTGTCATTATGACTCAGGACTTCATTAGGCCCCACAGACCCATAAAGGGATATGCTGGTGTAATTCTATAGCTTACTGTAGCTCCATGGGCATTTCTCAATGGGACACTCACTGACAGTCACTCACACACGCATGCAAACATGCACGGATGCAAGCAAACACACACACACACACACACACACACACACACACACACACACACACACACACACACACACACACACACACACACACACACACACACACACACACACACACACACACACACACACACACACACACACACACACACACACACACACACACACACACACACACACACACACACACACACACACACACACACACACACAGTAGGTCTATTTGGAAAGGAATCATAGAACCCCCCCTTGTTTGTCTTGAATTGTGAGTATTTTTGTATTCACTATTACTTTGTATTCATATGAAAATAAAATCTAGCATTTTTACTAAATATTACTAAAACAGTAACTAAATCTATAGTATCATTAGTAGCATTTAGCACCACAGTACATGTGGCATGGCATGAAATCCAAACACACACTCTGACATGCGTCCACATACTGAAACTTACACACACATAGTGTACACACCTCTGATTGGATAAACATGCTGCATAAACATTCAGATACATTAGAAATGTGAAATTACAGAAATACTGTTTATCATCACTCAATGGACATATGTTACAACATTGTCTGGATTTCCTGTGCATGTGTTTGTAATTTGTACCTACAGTGTATGTATGTGTGGATGACCCGTTTACTGTAAGATGTGTACTTGGCAAATCTGACCATAATTATATCCTCCTGATTCTTGCTTATAAGCAAAAACTAAAGCAGGAAGCACCAGTGACTTGGCTAATAAGGAAGTGGTCAGATGACGCAGATGCTAAGCTACAGGACTGTTTTGCTAGCACAGACTGGAATATGTTCCGGGATTCTTCCGATGGCATTGAGGAGTACATCACATCAGTCACTGGCTTCATCAATAAGTGCATCGATGACGTCGTCCCCACAGTGACCGTACGTACATACCCCAACCAGAAGCCATGGATTACAGGCAACATCTGCACTGAGCTAAAGGGTAGAGCTGCCGCTTTCAAGGAGCGGGACTCTAACCAGGACGCTTATAAGAAATCCCGCTATGCCCTCTGACGAACCATCAAACAGGCAAAGAGTCAATAAAGGACTAAGATTGAATCATACTACACCGGCTCTGACGCTCGTCGGATGTGGCAGGGCTTGCAAACTATTACCGACTACAAAGGGAAGCACAGCCTTGAGCTGCCCAGTGACACCAGACGAGCTAAATCACTTCTATGCTCGCTTCGAGGCAAGCAACACTGAAGCATGCATGAGAGCATCAGCTGTTCCGGATGACTATGTAATCACGCTCCCCGTAGCCGTTGTGAGTAAGACTTTTAAGCAGGTCAACATTCACAAGGCCGCAGGGCCAGATGGATTACCAGGACGTGTACTCCGAGCATGCGCTGACCAACTGGCAAGTGTCTTCACTAACCTTTTCAACATGTCCCTGATGGAGTCTGTAATACCAACATGTTTCAAGCAGACCACCATAGTCCCTGTGCCCAAGAACACTAAGATAACCTGCCTAAAGATAACCTGGTCCTCTGTAGCTCAATTGGTAGAGCATGGCGCTTGTAACGCCAGGGTAGTGGGTTCGATCCCCGGGACCACCCATACGTAAAAATATATGCACACATGACTGTAAGTTGCTTTGGATAAAAGCTTCTGCTCAATGGCATATTAAATTATATTATTATTTAAATGACTACCGACTCGTAGCACTCACGTCTGTAGCCATGAAGTGCTTTTAAAGGCTGGTCATGGCTCACATCAACACTATTATCCCAGAAACTCTAGACCCACTCCAATTTGCATACCGCCCCAACAGATCCACAGATTATGCAATCTCTATTGCACTCCACACTGCCCTTTCCCACCTGGACAAGAGGAACACCTACGTGAGAATGCTATTCATTGACTACAGCTCAGCGTTTAACACCATAGTGCCCTCAAAGCTCATCACTAAGCTAAGGACACTGGGACTAAACACCTCCCTCTGCAACTGGATCCTGGACTTCCTGATGGGCCGCCCCCCCAGGTGGTAAGGGTAGGTAACAACACATCTGCCACGCTGATCCTGAACACGGGGGCCCCTCAGGGGTATATACCATATACCTCAGGGGTATGTGCTCAGTCCCCTCCTGTACTCCCTGTTCACCCATGACTGCATGGCCAGGCACGACTCCAACACCATCATTAAGTTTGCCGACGACACAATAGTGGTAGGCCTGATCACCGACAAAGATAACACAGCCTATAGGGAGAAGGTCAGAGACCTGGCCGTGTGGTGCCAGGATAACAACCTCTCCCTCAACGTGATCAAGACAAAGGAGATGATTGTGGACTACAGGAAAAAAAAAGAGGACTGAGCACACCCCCATTCTCATCGACGGGGCTGTAGTGGAACAGGTTGAGAGCTTCAAGTTCCTTGATGTCCACATCACCAACAAACTATCATTGTCCAAACACATCAAGACTGTCGTGAAGAGGGCACGACAAAGCCTATTCCCCCTCAGTAGACTGAAAAGATTTGGCATGGGTCCTCAGATCCTCAAAAAGTTCTGCAGCTGCACCATTGAGAGCATCCTGACTGGTTGCATCACCGCCTGGTATGGCAACTGTCAAAGACTCCAGCCACCCTAGTCGTAGACTGTTCTCTCTGCTACCGCACGGCAAGTGGTACCGGAGCGCCAAGTCTAGGTCCAAAAGGCATCTTAACAGCTTCTACCCCCAAGTCATAAGACTCCTGAACAGCTAATCATGGCTACCCGGACTATTTCCATTGTTATTTTTATTTTTTACTTATCTATTTTTTACTTAACACTTTTTTTTCTTAAAACTGCATTGTTGGTTAAGGACTTGTAAATAAGCATTTCACTGCTGTATTCGGCGCATGCAGCAAATAACATTTGATTTGTGTGTTTTCCATGGATGCGGCTCTCTCTCTGAGCGTGTGTGTGTGTGTGTGTTGTGTCCAAGAGTCTAAGATCAATAATCTTGATCAGATTTTGTTCCATTCTCTCCTGCTGCTTTTGACAGTGATATCAAGTCTCAAACACGTCTCAGGTTTGGTCAAATTCTTGCTCTCATACTTTCAGTTCCCTCCATGCGGTCTCAAACACAAACACCCACACACTGACACACATGCTTACATGTTGAGAAACAGCTGATCGACTGCGCCTACGTCCTAAACCTTCAGTGATTTCTCAACCCCATTTCTCACCAAGCCGCAAATATGTTTCGTACCAAATCACCTCTTCTGTCTGCGTGTGTGTGTGATACCACACGGTACGATGAATAATCAAATTCTGAACAAGTGTGTCCTTCAGACGTCAAGGGGAAAGGTGGTTTCCAGCTGGACTTTATTCACAGATATAAAATGCAGAATGTGTTTTATTAGTCACAGTGTATGGACCTGTTGGTCTTTTTTCTGGTCTGGCAAAAGATATCACATAAGAAAATGAAATGACAGCAAGATGTTTCCTTCATGTGTAGTAAATGTGCCATTATGGTTTAAATGTGCAGCGATCCTGATTTCTGCTTTTACAGAAATGGGCCCGTTAGCTCAATGACATTGACACCCTTGTTCTTGGTGTCATACTGAAAATGTTGTGAGAGTGTGATGTATCAGGGATTGAAAGGGTGACATACTGAATGGCATGTTTTTTAGGAGGACGATGAGGTGGTACGATGACATAAGAGAGTGGTATGAGAGAATGATTGCTGGAGTGTGCCAGTGGAACTTCCACCCAACCTTCCTTTTCAGGTTTCTGTCTCTCCTCTGCACCAGATAACATGAACCGCAACAGATGGGACCCCCATAACCCATAACCCCTTGTCCCACGTCCCCCTGTCTTGTCACACACACATGCCGCCCCCTCCTAACTAAGCCAAGCACATGGTCTCCTTTTTCTTGAGGGGGGTTTAGACCTCGTTGCCACAGCCAATTAGTCTGGCTGACTGCATCCTGGACTAATCAGCTCTGCTGTCCTCAGACACTCACACACGAACGCACACACATATGCGAGCACCCACACACACACTCTCAACTCCTATTGTCTCCTACAGTGCGTATCCACTTGTGTTTACATGATCAATGCATGTCTCTATGTTAGTGCTTGTGTGAGTAGATGTACAGTGCCTTCAGAAAGTATTCACACCCTTTGACTTTTTCCACATGTTCTTGTGTTACAAAGTGAGATTAATTTAACTGGATTTAATTGTCTTTTTTTTTTAATCAACGATCTAAACAAAATGCTCAAATGTCAAAGTGGAAGAAATGTTTTAATATTTGTAAAAAATGAATACAAATAAAACTAATATATCTTGATTTGATAGGTATTCAACATTCTGTGTTGCAATATATTTCCAAGCAGATTTAAGTCAAAACTGTAACTCGGCCACTCAGGAACATTCACCGTCTTCTTGGTAAGCAACTCCAGTGTAGATTTGGCCTTGTGTTTTAAGTTATTGTCCTGCTGAAAGGTGAATTAATCTCCCAGTGTCTGGTGGAAAGCAGACTGAAGCAGGTTTTCCTCTAGGATTTTGCCTGGGTTTAGCTCTATTCCTTTTCTTTTTTATCCTGAAAAACTCCCCAGTCCTTAACGATTACAAGCATACCCATAACATGATGCAGCCACCACTGTGCTTGAAAATATGGAGAGTGGTACTCAATAATGTTTTGCATTGGATTTGCCCCAGACATAACACTTTGTATTCAGGACAAAAAGTGAATTGCTTTGCCACATTTTTTTATGTATTACTTTAGTGCCTTGTTTAGTTGCAAACAGGATGCATGTTTTGGAATATTTATATTCTGAACAGGCTTCCTTCTTTTCAATCTGTCAATTAGGTTAGTATTGTGGAGTAACTACAATGTTGTTGATCCATCCTAATTTTTCTCTTATCACAGCCTTTAAACTCTGTAACTGTTTTAAAGTCACCATTGGCCTCATGGTGAAATCCCTGAGTGGTTTCCTTCCTTTCCGGCAACTGAGTTAGGAAGGAAGCCTGTATCTTTGTAGTGACTGGGTGTATTGATGCACCATCCAAAGTGTAATTAATAACTTCACCATGCTCAAAGGGATGTTCAATGTCAGATTTTTTTTATTTTTGACCCATCTACCAATAGGTGCCCTTCTTGGCGAGGCATTGGAAAACTCCCTTGTCTTTGTGGTTGAATCTGTGTTTGAAATTCACTGCTCGATTGAGGGACCTTACAGATAATTGTATGTGTGGGGTACAAAGATGAGGTAGTCATTCAAAAATCATGTTAAGCACTATTATTGCACACAGAGTGAGTCCATGCAACATATGTGACTTGTTAAGCAAAAGTTTACACCTGAACTTATTTAGGCTTGTCATAACAAAGGGGTTGAATACTTATTGACTCAAAACATTTCAGCTTTTCATTTTGAATTAATTTGTAAACATTTCGAAAAATATAATTACACTTTGACATTATGGAGTATTGTGTGTAGGCCAGTGACCAAACAATATCAATTTAATCCATTTAAAATTCAGGCTGTAACACAACAACATTTGGAAAAAAATCAACGGGTGTGAATATTTTCTGAATGCAGTGAAGAGTTACATTTTAGTCATTTAGCAGACGCTCTTATCCAGAGCTATTTACAGGCCCAATTAGGATTAATGCCTTGCTCAAGGGCACAACAAGATTCGAACCAGTGATCGTTCAGTTAATGGCCCAACACTCTTAACCACTAGGCTACCTGCCGAGTTGTGCGTCATCATTGCCTATGTGTGTAAGATGATTTTATGAACAATCATGTATGTGTGTATAAAACTCTTCTGTGTGTGTTTTATAGCAAGTGCAGTGTGTGTATGTTTGTACACATGCGTGCCCATTATGGATACTCCTCTGTCAGAGCAACTCCTTGATAAACATTCAGAACAGACGAAGGAAGTCAAGTTATGGAACAAAACTGAAATACACAGATGAAAAACTATATGAAAACGGTTATAAATATTTATGCCTCGTAAAAAAAATAGCCTTTGAAGGCGCGACAAATGCTAACGTGCAGTTTTTCTGAAAGTGACTAACTCAGACAGAGGGTATAAATAAATGTGTGAAAATCCGTGCGGTCGACAAAGAAGGAACAATTGACTACCTCGCTCACACCAGGACTGTGTGGTACTAAGTGACAAAGATGGAGAGGAAGAAAGAGAGAGAGGAAGAAAGAGAGAGAGGAAGAAAGAGCGAGAGGAAGAGAAAGATGCAGTTAAGAAGTGCACTGGAAGGATGTTTGTTTTTTAATCTAGGAATCGATCTATATTTTGGGTTATTGAATAGTTGTATATCTTTTTTCACTAGTTCTCTCTCTCTCGCTTTCTTTCTCTCGCTCTGTATATTTCTGCTTTTATAAATCATTCCTCCTCTTGAATGTTTCTCACTGTACATGTTTTTGGTTGAGTACATGAATCTACAGTATGTGCGCATTCTTTCGGCTTTACAATACAAACACACACAGGACAACACACACAACAACACACTCACACGTTTGAGAATCAACGCACCCAAAGTGAAAGGGCTCAGTCAGCACTAGAGCCACACACAGCCATTCTGGCTTCCTCAACTGCAGGCTAAAGTCTCAGTCAGTTTCCTCTGTGCCGAGTGGTCTTGGCAAAAACATTCACTTTCACACACTTTCACTTCACTTTACTTCATACACACGTGCCCAACTAGGCTCTGTGTTCACATGGGAAAGTGTGTATGGGTGATTGAAGGTGTGTGTGGTGTGTGTGTGTGTGTGTGTGGTGTGTGTGTGTGTGTGGTGTGTATGTGTGTGTGTGTGTGTGTGTGGTGTGTGTGCATGAGTGTGGACGGGTTTGGTTGGGTACTTTGAGTGAAAACAGAGATTTAGTAACAGGGGAAGTGATAAAATGATTTGGAAACATGGGAAAGTGTTGGATTGCAATACTTGACATAGAGAGTGGTAGAGAGAGTACTGAGGGTACTGTGTTGCAAGTGTGTATTCCGAACATGGTGTGAAATTCAACACATGCTGTGGAACAGTTTTAACACACAATAAATGCAGGCAGGTCACACGTAATACAAGTCAGTATTCGACGTCCATCCATGTTTGAGTACTTTGGGAGATGACGTGGAAACCGGCCACTAGGGGCAACAGTGAGCGCTGTTACCGTTGCATGTTAGAATCCAGCAATAGAAAGTTGTTTTGATATTTTTGTTTTAAGCCTATGCCAAACCTTAACCATTCGGCGTTAATGCCTAACCTTAAGAATTCAGAATTAATGCCAAAACTTAACCTTTCCCTTAAAAATGTGTAGTTAATGCCTAAACTTAACCTTAAATACTTCGAAATTTGACAATGGGAAAAATGGATGAACGTATAATTCTGACGTAAAACTGTGAAAGCTTGTAGATAAATGACCACCTTTGTGCTAAAACACACACACACAAACCTCCTTGCCACCATCCCTTGCGCTGTTAAGGCCTGTGAACAGTCGCTACTACAAACCCTTGACTTCCTGTGAGACAGGACATAGGTCAGTGTAGACCTTTGCATGAGAAAAAGAGGGAACTATCTAGACTTTAGTGACATCACATTCACACAGTCTCTTGAAATAACCAGTGTCTTGTTTTGGCTTTTTTTCTCTCACACTCTCCAATATCAGAGGCCGCAAAAACAGAAATCCTTCTAGTCATTGTCTGGTCTTTGTCCATTTTTTTCACAGTATATCAGTCTATATTTCTCTGTTTTATAGCGGGAGATTTGACACATTATGTATGAGGAAACATGCATGTCCCCTTTAAGAACAGTGAATAATCATTAGGATAGCAGATTAAGCTAAGTGCTATTTGCTAAACTAATGCACATTTCTCAGAAGTAAAGATATGACTCATTGTGGTGCTCCGTAGAAACATTGGCTAATCCATGAGAGGAGATTTGGGAAACATAGCCAGCTTGCACCATGAGTCTTTGTGGCCAGGGATTGACAAATAATCACCACAATCAGATTACATATGTGTGTGTGCTCACTGAATATGAGTCATTTAAACTGGTAATAAGCTATGGCTTTGCGCACAAGGATACTTAATTGGCGTAACATGCTAGGCTATGGGAAACATCATACCAATTTTTGTTGACGATTGAATGATTTCTATGGAAAGTTTGGTTGTTGGTAGCCCAGGCCTATAGCAGGGTATTCAAGTCTTACCCTACAAGGTCTGGAGAACTGCTGGTTTTCTGTTCTACCTGATCATTAATAGCACCTGTAAAGGACGTCACACTGCTTGCTTAGCGAGTACCACTTCCTCCTGATTCAGCTCACACCCAGGCTCGAACCCAGGACCTCTGCCTTGCTAGGACACATGGCCGCCCTCCTGAAGCGTCTTACCAGTTTGGCGCCACGCAAAAAGAAGCTATTCACTTCAGACTGAGGAGTAAGTTCCACACATCCCATGTGCTCCATACCCACCTGGTGTCCCAGGTCTAAATCAGTCCCTGATTAGAGGGGAAGAATTTAAAAAAGCAGTGGAACTGGCTTCCAGGTTCAGATTTGAATTTGAGGGGCCTATGGGATGTTGCTTCGAGGGACTTTTGTGGCTCTCATAAGCCAAAATCTAGGGGAAACACTGCAGACCCCTAAACCTCACAGACACAAACATGCCAATCATCAGGTTTGGGGAGTAACTGATTACATGTAATCAGTTACATATAATCAGATTACAAAAAAACTAACTGTAATAAATTGCGTTACCAGCAAAAATATTGTAATCGGATTACAGATACTTTTGAAAAAACAGATGATTACTTCTTGGATTACTTTTACATTCAGAAAATATGCAAAAATAAACATTACAATACCTTACTGTTTTCTCAATGAAATTAAATTCTGCATTGAAAAAAGGTGCAAGTTAAAATGTATTCCACCTGAGCTAAAGTCAGACCTAAAGTCAGAAAACACTATGATGACACACCAAATGCGTTTGATGGATCCTTTTAGTCTTTTTCTAATGTTTCTTAAGGGGAAAGTAATCCAAAAATAACTGAAAGTGATCAGATTACGTAACTAAATTTGGGCAATCCAAAAATTACGTTACAGATTACAATTTTGGACAGGTAACTGATTACAGGTAACTGATTTAGAAAGTACTCTACCTAACCCTGCCAATCATCCCATCTCTCCAACAATCCCCTGCTTCCTTCCTTCAGGGTGCTCTGGGCTACTCTTAGGCTGCGGTTGCCAGATCTGAGGGAAAAGCCCCCTTAAACTCATGCTATTGATGCCAAAATGGGTGCCAGACCAGGGAAAGGAAGAGCAGGGGAAACGACACACCACTCTTTGATGAGGAGCTCAGTCTGCCTGTGTTTATGTGTGTGTGAGTGTGTGTGTCTCCTTGTACCGCCTGTGTGTGACCGCTGTGTACACACACAGGACTAGGCTTGTGGGGGGCACAAAGTGGGGGGAGAGGGGGATAGGGGGTGAGGGTTTGGGGGTTAACCCCAAACATTACAGGGAGAAATGCTCCTGTCTCATGTGCCTGGTGTGTGGGTGCTTTACGGCCTTCCTAGGCAGGAACCAGAGAGGAAGCTGGGGGAGAAGGAAGTCCTGTAACTACCCCCAGAACACCCTCACACCACTGGGGAGTAGAGAGGAGGACAGACCACCCAGAGAGAGAGACAGAGGGAGAGTGGGCGGAGACAGACTACTATTTGTAACAATAATTTTTAAATTCCTTTTAGACTGTACCTTGCAGGCACCAAACATGAATTCAAGCTTCTACTATACAATGAGCCCCAAAATACCTATCTATCAAAACAGTATGGGAATTACCACAGGAAATAACCCCAATTGCAGGGGGTTAATTGAGGTTAATTAAGGACAAACATCCATTGGTCCATAAATAATGAATTCATAGATATATTAATACATAACGGCTCTAAGGGGACAACAGCGCTAAGATGGCATACGGCATATCTAAGTCACTTGGTGTATAATGCTAGAGAGGGCGACACACAGATGAGGTTAAACACAGCTGATTAAAAGGCAGTTGGTAACTGCAGAAACCACACACTCACTGCCTTTAGTGATGTGGGAAACAGAGAGCGCTGTCGGAGCTCGCTCAACTCTACCCACAGCAGTGTGTAGGCAAACACACACACACACACAGACACACACACAGACCCACAGAATTTACACACTGTCACCATTTATTGATTTAATAGCCTACTCAAGTGCTGAAGCGTTGGGCTATGTCGTTGTGCTACCGTTTCTACCTTGGGTTGGCAAACACACTCGCTCTCCCAGCTCCTGGGTTAGGCAGTGCCAGACATTAGGGGGGTAACTGATCAGGCCTGTGTCTTTGGATGGCTGCCATGCTCTAACTAGCATCAGTGCCAGGAATGCCACCTGCACTTGATTCTAATCACGGTGCTCAGTTTCCGGATGATGGTTCACATACGTTTCTTAGAAGTAAATGGACAGGGGCTGTGTTCCAATTCTCTTCATTGGCTTCCTATTCTGATCTCTGTTCCTTTATGATCACTGGGCAATAAAACGACTGAATATTTCCACAATATGTTTTTCATCCATCCTTGAAGTCTTAATAGATCAGTGGCCGTGTATAAAGCTGACTATGGCAAATGGTGTTGGTGGAGGTGGTTAAGGAGAGAGGGAGATCGGGAGAGGAGGAGAGAGGTAGAGGGAGAGGAGGAGAGAGGGAGAGGGAAAGGAGGAGATAGGGAGAGGAGAGAGGGAGAGGAGGAGAGAGGGAGAGGAGAGAGGGAGAGGAGGAGAGAGGGAGAATAGGAGAGAGGGAGAGGAGAGATGGAGAGGAGGAGAGAGGGAGAGGAGGAGAGAAGGAGAGAAGGAGAGAGGGAGAGAAGGAGAGAGGGAGAGAGGGCGAGAGGGAGAGGAGGAGAGGGGGAGAGGAGAGAGGAGGAGAGAGGGAGAGGAGGAGAGAGGGAGAGGAGGAGAGAGGTAGAGAGAAGGCGAGAGGGAGAGGAGGAGAGGGGGAGAGGAGAGAGGGAGTGGAGGAGAGAGGGAGAGGAGGAGAGAGGGAGAGAAGGAGAGAAGGAGAGAGGGAGAGAAGGCGAGAGGGAGAGGAGGAGAGAGGGAGAGGAGAGAGGGAGAGAAGGCGAGAGGAAGAGGAGGACAGAAGAAGAGTGGGTTATTAGTAGATAGATGGAAAATCCCTTAGACTCTGAGTTCCACTGACTGGCTCTGTCTCCAGCTGGGCTGTGACTCACTGTGGCATCATGGGGCTGAGACATAGTCAGGCGATGCAGACGGAGAGGGCCACTAACGCTAAGACCAGACCACATGCACAAGAGCTCCGATACAATTCTAGTCAATTCACACCAGGCACCCGGGCAGCATGGTAGCGGGTATTAAAACCCAGTCCCATACAACTACCCCTACCCCTAACCACACCCATGTCCATTTAACTATTAGCAGAGTGTGAATTCAGTTTGGATACAGTGTGACGTTCTGGCTCCGGGACTCTTAGTAGTGAGCCAGGGTTGTCATTTTCATTTGGGTGTAGTTCTATGTGGGATCTAGTTGTTTCATTTCTATGTTTGGTTTTGAGGTTGATTTAGTCATATGACTCCCAATCGGAGGTAACGAGTGTCAGCTGTCGGCTCGTTATCTCTGATTGGGAGCCATATTTATACTGTGTGGTTTCACCTTGGTTTTGTGGGTTTTTGTTTCCTTGTTGCTGTTAGGCATTATCAGTATTGAACTTCACTTTCGTCATATTTGGTTTGTTGTTTTGATCGTGGTTTCTTTATAATAAAGTCTACGATGTTCGCTCAACACGCTGCGCTTTGGTCTCCTCCTTTTGACGATCGTGACAGAAAAACCCACCATAAAAGGACCAAGCAGCGCGTCCAGGAGCAAAGGGTCTGGACATGGGAGGAACTGTTGGACGGTAAAGGGTCCTGGACTTGGGAGGAGATCCTGGATGGTATGGATCGCCGACCATGGAACGAGACGGTGGAGAGGCGACGGCGAGAGGAGCAACGGCATCGGCAGGGCCATCGTCGGAAGGACGGGAGGCAACCCCAAAAAATTTTTTTGGGGGGCACATGGCTTGGCGGCTGGGCAGCAGGAGGCTGCCACAGGGAGAAAAGGAGAGAAGGCTAACGGAGTACGGGAGCCATTGGCGAGTAGAGGGAGGGAAGTGTGTGTGGCACGGCGTGAAAGACTGATGTGTGTTGCCAGTCCGGTCCGGCCCGTTCCTGATCCTCGGTTGAGGCCAGTGGTGTGTGTTCCCGGTACGGACCGGCCTGTTCCTACTCCAAGCACCAGGTCCACGGTGTGCTACGCCAGCCCGGCCCGGCCTGTTCCGGCCACTCGCACCAGGGATGCGGTGCGCGTCGCCAGCCCAGCCCGGCCTGTTCCTGCTCCACGCACCAGGGATAGGGTGCGCTTCGCCAGCCCGGCCCGGCCTGTTCCGGCCACTCGCACCAGGGATACGGTGCGCGTCGCCAGCTCAGCCCGGCCTGTTCCTACTCCACGCACCAGGGATACGGTGCGCCGCCAGCCCGGCCCGGCCTGTTCCGGCCACTCGCACCAGGGATACGGTGCGCGTCGCCAGCCCAGCCCGGCCTGTTCCTACTCCACGCACCAGGGATACGGTGCGCTTCGCCAGCCCGGCCCGGCCTGTTCCGGCCTCTCGCACCAGAGATACGGTGCGCGTCGCCAGCCCAGCCCGGCCTGTTCCTGCTCTCCGCACTAGGCCTTATGTGCGTCCCCAGGGTCCAGCATGCCCTGTTGCTGCTCTCCGCACTAGGCCTTATGTGCGTCCCCAGGGCCAAGCATGCCCTGTTGCTGCTTCCCGCACTAGCCCTGAGATGCGTGTCCTCAGCCCGGTACCTCCAGTTCCGGCACCACGCATCAGGCCTACGGTGCGTCCCCAGGGCCAAGCATGCCCTGTTGCTTCTCCCCGCACTAGCCCTGAGATGCGTGTCCTCAGCCCGGTACCTCCAGTTCCGGCACCACGCATCAGGCCTACGGTGCGTCCCCAGGGCCAAGCATGCCCTGTTGCTTCTCCCCGCACTAGCCCTGAGATGCGTGTCCTCAGCCCGGTACCTCCAGTTCCGGCACCACGCACCAGGCCTACGGTGCGCCTCAGACGGCCAGAGTCTGCCGTCTGCCCAACGGGGCCTGAACTGTCCGTCTGCCCAACGCCGTCTGAACTGCCCGTCTGCCCAACGGGCGCCTGAACTGTCCGTCTGCCCAACGCCGTCTGAACTGCCCGTCTGCCCAACGGGCGCCTGAACTGCCCGTCTGCCCAACGCCGTCTGAACTGTCCGTCTGCCCAACGCCGTCTGAACTGCCCGTCTGTACTGAGCCTGCAAAGCCGCCCGTCTGCCATGAGCCTTCAGAGCCGTCCGCCAGACCGGAGCCGCTAGAGCTCTCCGCCAGACAGGATCAGCCAGAGCCTTCCGCCAGACAGGAGCAGCCAGAGCCTTCCGTCAGACCGGATCAGCCAGAGCCTTCCGCCAGCCAGGAGCAGCCAGAGCCTTCCGCCAGACGGGATCAGCCAGAGCCTTCCGCCTGCCATGAGCAGCCAGATCCGTCAGCCAGCCATGAGCAGCCAGATCCGTCAGCCAGCCATGAGCAGCCAGATCCGTCAGCCAGCCATGAGCCGTCCAGCCAGGATCCGCCAGAGCCGTCCAGCCAGGATCCGCCAGAGCCGTCCAGCCAGGATCCGCCAGAGCCAGCCAGCCAGGATCCGCCATTTAGTCAGGTGCTGCCCCTTAGTCCAGTGCTGCCCCTTAGTCCAGTGCTGCCCCTTAGTCCGGTGCTGTCCCTCAGCCTGGTGCTGCCTCTTAGTCCGGTGCTGCCCCTTAATCCAGGTGGGTTTAAGTGGAGGGTGGTCATTGGGAGGAGGTTAAGAAAGCGGGTAGTAACTATAGTGGGGTGGTGGTCAAGCCCGGAGCCGGAACCGCCTCCGGGGAGCAACACCCACCCAGCCCTCCCCTATTGTGGGGTTGTGAGGCGCGGTCGCAGTCCGCGCCTTTAGGGGGGGGTACTGTGACGTTCTGGCTCCGGGACTCTTAGTAGTGAGCCAGGGTTGTCATTTTCATTTGGGTGTAGTTCTATGTGGGATCTAGTTGTTTCATTTCTATGTTTGGTTTTGAGGTTGATTTAGTCATATGACTCCCAATCGGAGGTAACGAGTGTCAGCTGTCGGCTCGTTATCTCTGATTGGGAGCCATATTTATACTGTGTGGTTTCACCTTGGTTTTGTGGGTTTTTGTTTCCTTGTTGCTGTTAGGCATTATCAGTATTGAACTTCACTTTCGTCATATTTGGTTTGTTGTTTTGATCGTGGTTTCTTTATAATAAAGTCTACGATGTTCGCTCAACACGCTGCGCTTTGGTCTCCTCCTTTTGACGATCGTGACATACAGTGAAAGAACGTCGGAACAACGAACATTCAGTTTGGATACAAAGCAAGTCTCTGGTAGACCCTGCTATGCTGACTTTAGCCATTTCTTGTCAATCTGTTCCTTCTGCTGAAATGAACATCAGTGATCTTGAAACTTCTTGTTTCATCACACCCTCTCAATGTTCCTCATGTGTAGGTGTATACTTTGTGTATGTGATCATATGTGGACGTGTTAACCGTTGTTTTTTTGTGGTTCGTCTGACTGTGTGGGCCTAGCTAATTCAAGTCATCCTCACATGATCCACGACAGCATCTCTATGAGGTTATTGACCAAAGTCTTTCTTCTAGCTCCCCCTCTTTCTATCGTTCTAGCTCCTCCTCTTTCTTCTCCAGGTTCCTCCTCCATAATTTATTGTCCCTCCTTTCTCTCAGTCCTTGTCCCTCTGGCTCCACCGGTCTGCAGTAACATCAAAGGTACAGAGAGCATACACTACTACTACAACCATTAACTCAATAGGTTGTCTTGGTCCAAAAAGTACACTTCGTACCCTTCACCTCATCTACACCACCACACACACACACACTCACTCCACCACACACATACACACAGTCATTTTGTTGCTGTTGCTCAGGATCCAAGAAAATGTTGCATAGTGGGAGTGTCTTTGATCTGTGCTGTGTTGAGATGTTTATGTGCCCTCAGTCGTTTAGTGGTCCTCAGAAGACTTAATTAATAGTGAGGGGTTGGGAGGAGGCTGTTTACCTTTCCACATAGTCTTTACAGAGATACAGTAGGTTGACCGGTGCAACTCGACTGATATTGATTCATCTGTTAAATTTGTGTGTGTGGGTATGTATATTTATTTATTTAACCCTTATTGTACCAGGTAAGTTGACTGAGAACACATTCTCATTTAAAGCAATGACCTGGGGAATACTTACAGGGGAGAGGATGGGGGATCAATGAGCCAATTTAGTGTGTGTGTTGGTTGAGGGGGATGGGGAGCGACCCCACTCTTGATTTGACGTCTCACTCCTGTGTTTGTCTGTGTAAGTGTGTTTGTTTGTGTGCGCGTCTCTATGCTTGAAAGCAGAACCTTACATTTTAATCCTTTGCTTTCGATTGTGTCTTATTTGGAGTGACTCATGCTGTAGTTGTGAAACCATAGCTTTATTATTGCTGACTAATGGCCCTGCATTAAGTAAGATTACAGCCATTTTCACTGGGTTGGGTAACAGACATGGGTTTGATATGGAAGGAGAGACGCATGCTGAGACAGACAAAGGATAATGACTCTTGGGGGGGTCGATAGTCTGAAATGGCTTCCCCTCCTCGCCTCCTGTCCTTCATCTGCACTGATCTGACAAGGCACCTGCTCCAGTGACACTTTTCATCCTCTGGTAGGGATGGATGAAGAACACACTCTATCACTATGATGGGGATTCTTCTGGACTAGAGGTCTCTTGGCAGGCTTCCACAATAATCCCCCTTGGGAGGTTTCCTCACAATGCAACCATAGACGTTTTCAAGTAGGAGTTTTTCCACAGAGCTCACCAGAGACACTTTTTGGAGGACTGATGTCAGAGGGAATTCTAGACAAACTGACGTAAACAATGATAGTTGTGTTTGTTTCCCCTAGAGACTGGATTAGCTGACTGGTATTGCCCTGTCCACACCCTAACAACCTGTGTTTATAATGTGTTTGTGAGAGTGTGTGTGTGAGAATGTGTTGTCTTTGTGTATTAATCCATAAATCTGGTTCTTTGTTTTCTAATCTTTGTTGTTCTCCATGCTGTCTGGGTTTGTATTTTGAGTGTGAATGTGTGTAAGTGTGTGTGTCTGCCTGCCTGTCAGCCTGCCGCCAGTGCGTTTACATCCAATATGTTTGTAAATCTTATGTGCATATTGTGTGTTTACATGTGTGTGTACTGTACATGTGTGTATATGTGAATGCGTATGTATGCATGTTTATGTGTTCTGGTGTGGTGTGTGGATTGCAGCCAAACTGGCTCGTGCTGGGGACTTCCTCCTCTCAGCCTGTTGTGGTCAGCAAGAGGAGCACCTTTAATAAAAAAACACAACGTGTCTAGAAAGTTCTCTCCCTTTTCTTTCTTGGTTTGTTGTGTCTCGTCTCTGAAGTACAATTAGAGAGACACTTCTTTCATCCTGCGAGTAGGAGGAGGAGTGTGGTGTTTGAAGCTGGCGTCTTTCCCAAAAACACCAGGCACACCTGTAGTCTAAATTGCCAGTCTTGTCCCCTATCCCCCTCTTCTGTACTAACCAACCCCCCCTTAGCCTCAAAACACTTCCGTCCACACTTCAAAGCACCCTTAATCAAAAGCGCCTCTCTCGCTACTTTGACAATAGGGTCCAGGAAACAAAATCAACAAGCTCTCACAGTCTAAATGCAGAATTAGACATTTATCCACGTTTCTCCAAACGTCAAATTTAGAAGGTTAAGGTTTTGGATAGGGTTAAAACATTACGTTTAGGCATTCATTCATTTAAAAAAAACTGTGTGTCCACCACTGGGATCAAAACGCAACCTTCTGATCTAATCCCATGACTCTGGATCAGAAAGTTGCGTATTTGATCCCAGTGGTCAACCTCAGGGGTAAATGTAACATAGTAAATGTAAATTAGTATGATATGTTATGTTTCGTATGGTATGTATTAATTTGTGGATGTCCATCATTCATTTCATATAATATGTTATGAATTGCAATTCGTGCAATATGTTACGAATTAGCAAAACGTATGATATGTTAGGAATTCCAATTTGTTGTGGCTAACATTAGCTAGGTGGCTAATGCTAATGTTAGCTAGGTAGCTTACGTTAGCTAGGCTAAAGGTTAGGGTTAAGGTTAGGGTTAAAGTTAGGGTTAAGGTTAGGAGTTAGGTTAAAGGGTTAAGGTTAGGGTTAGGGGAAGGGTTAGCTAACAAGCTAAGTAGTTGCAAATTAGCTAAAAAGTAGTAAGTAGTTGCAAAGTTGCTAAAATGCTAAAGTTGTCCATGATGAGATTTGAACAAGCAACCTTTGGGTTGCTAGACGTTCACGTCATATGCCCACCCATCCCCCCGATCAACCACCCTACTTTTGTTTTTGCCTTATGTAACCTTCTGTCTTATGTAACCATACCAAATGTAACATATCATACTAATTTGAGTGTGCCGGATGTACATTTACTATGTTACGTCTAGTCTATGAGACCAGTCTGCAGTGGGGAACACTTCTTTTTAATTTTTTTGTTTTAACCCTATTCCAAACCTTAACCCTTTCCTTAGCCATTCGGAATGAATGCCTAAACTTAATGTATTAACCCTATCCAAAACCTTAACCTTCTAAATTGTACTATTGGAGCAACTTCAAAATGTGATGTTTGGAGAAATGGAACGATACTGAGCAGGAGGAGTCAACCCAGGGTGTCAAAAAAACTTTGAAATGTGATGTTTGGAGAAGCCCATCCGCCACCCTGGTCCACAACACACAAGCCTACTTGGTGGTAATAGTGCTTACTGTTGCCCCTAATTGCAATTCGTAACATATCATACGAATTGTAATTTGTAACATATCATACGAAATGGATGATGGACTGGCTCTCTTCTGTGCTGACAACTAACCAGAAACACAGACATGCATGACAAACACACACACACACGTGCGTGCACACACACACACACACACACACACACGCATACACATGATAACACACGCACTCTACACACACGTACACATGGATTTTGTATTGTAGATATGTGGTAATAGAGTAGTGGCCTGAGGGAACACACTTAATGTGTTGTGAAGAGTGTTATGAAATGTAATGTCATGTAATATTTATAATTGTAGCTGCTGCCTTGGCAGGAACTAATGGCGATCCATAATAATTACAAATACAAAACACACACACATACAGTGGGGAAAAAAATATTTAGTCAGCCACCAATTGTGCAAGTTCTCCCACTTAAAAAGATGAGAGAGGCCTGTAATTTTCATCATAGGTACACGTCAACTATGACAGACAAATTGAGATTTTTTTTCTCCAAAAAATCACATTGTAGGATTTTTTATGAATTTATTTGCAAATGATAGTGGAAAATAAGTATTTGGTCACCTACAAACAAGCAAGATTTCTGGCTCTCACAGACCTGTAACTTCTTGTTTAAGAGGCTCCTCTGTCCTCCACTCGTTACCTGTATTAATGGCACCTGTTTGAACTTGTTATCAGTATAAAAGACACCTGTCCACAACCTCAAACAGTCACACTCCAAACTCCACTATGGCCAAGACCAAAGAGCTGTCAAAGGACACCAGAAACAAAATTGTAGACCTGCACCACGCTGGGAAGACTGAATCTGCAATAGGTAAGCAGCTTGGTTTGAAGAAATCAACTGTGGGAGCAATTATTAGAAATGGAAGACATACAAGACCACTGATAATCTCCCCTCGATCTGGGGCTCCACGCAAGATCTCACCCCGTGGGGTCAAAATGATCACAAGAACGGTGAGCAAAAATCCCAGAACCACACGGGGGGACCTAGTGAATGACCTGCAGAGAGCTGGGACCAAAGTAACAAAGCCTACCATCAGTAACATACTACGCCGCCAGGGACTCAAATCCTGCAGTGCCAGACGTGTCCCCCTGCTTAAGCCAGTACATGTCCAGGCCCGTCTGAAGTTTGCTAGAGTGCATTTGGATGATCCAGAAGAGGATTGGGAGAATGTCATATGGTCAGATGAAACCAAAATATAACTTTTTGGTAAAAACTCAACTCGTCGTGTTTGGAGGACAAAGAATGCTGAGTTGCATCCAAAGAACACCATACCTACTGTGAAGCATGGGGGGTGGAAACATCATGCTTTGGGGCTGTTTTTCTGCAAAGGGACCAGGACGACTGATCCGTGTAAAGGAAAGAATGAATGGGGCCATGTATCGTGAGATTTTGAGTGAAAACCTCCTTCCATCAGCAAGGGCATTGAAGATGAAACGTGGCTGGGTCTTTCAGCATGACAATGATCCCAAACACACCGCCCGGGCAACGAAGGAGTGGCTTCGTAAGAAGCATTTCAAGGTCCTGGAGTGGCCTAGCCAGTCTCCAGATCTCAACCCTATAGAAAATCTTGGGAGGGAGTTGAAAGTCCGTGTTGCCCAGCAACAGCCCCAAAACATCACTGCTCTAGAGGAGATCTGCATGGAGGAATGGGCCAAAATACCAGCAACAGTGTGTGAAAACCTTGTGAAGACTTACAGAAAAAGTTTGACCTGTGTCATTGCCAACAAAGGGTATATAACAAAGTATTGAGAAACTTTTGTTATTGACCAAATACTTATTTTCCACCATAATTTGCAAATAAATTCATTAAAAATCCTACAATGTGATTTCCTGGATTTTTTTTCCTCATTTTGTCTGTCATAGTTGACGTGTACCTATGATGAAAATTACAGGCCTCTCTCATCTTTTTAAGTGGGAGAACTTTCACAATTGGTGGCTGACTAAATACTTTTTTTCCCCACTGTACACACATACACACACAATAGAGTGACAACTACTGGGCTATGAGTTCTTACCAACCATGAGACCTGACCAGGAACAAAACCTGGCCCAATAGTCATTACATGATTCAGTCCATACTTACAGCTATAACACAGACACTGACTAATGATTGTAGATCTGTGTACCTATATAATATAACAATAAGGTTAGGTCAGTGGTATATATAGCTGTCCATTAACTGGAAATCCATGAGAATTGTCTATTATTCAGTCCATACAGCTATCAAACAGACACACTGCATGTGACTCAACATTGATGCTTGTAAGGTTGTAATGACACATTGACCACTGTGGGTGCTCTGAAAATAGTGGTCTGGGCATTTTAATACTTATGGTTGAATTCAACCACTACCAAGCAGTCAATACTAATACAAAAACACGTGCTTGGTGCCACATAACACTCTGAATAAGGGAATTCACTAGGCAAGAACCACCGTGACCAGATCATAGAGGACTGGTGTTATTCCTAATGTGTGTGTGTGTTTGTGTGTGTACACCTGGCTCCGTGTCACTTAAAATGTACTGGGTGTCCAGTTTAATTGTTTGGGGTCAGGGGTCGTTCAGAAGGTGTGGGCACTGTGTGTCCCATATACACGGGTCAGCAAGGCTGCTCAGGTTACCTGCATGTGTTTATCTATGTGTGTGTGTTTGTGTTTCCATGTGTGTTTGTGAGTGGTGTGTGTTTGTGTGTCTATGAGTGGTGTATGTGTGTGAATGTGTGTGTGTGGGTGTCACCAGGTGTTGGATCTCTGCATCCCAGTGCCCCAATGGAGTGTTTTCCTACTCATTCCTCAAACATGAATATCAGCCTTTAATGTTGTTGCAACGGGATGTTTGTGTCTGTCAGATGTTCTTCCTGTGTGGAACGTCACACATCACACACACACGCGCACACACACACACACACACACACACACACACACACACTGCTGTGTTTCATTAGGTGGAGGAAGAGGCCGAGCCACATTGTTGTTTTGTCAACATGTCGATGATCTGCAACCTGATTTTAATACAAGTGTGTGAGACAAACCTGATTTTACATGCATTGATGCACACACACCCACACACGCACGCACACACACATTAAACACCATTGTGCTTTGGTCACCAATTGTTGGTGCCAAATAAGTGGGTGATGACATGTGTCTTCAAGACCCAGAGTCTCTCTTCTTTTTCCCTTTATTCGTCTCTGTTTAATCTTTCAGGGGTTCTGGTCTTTAAAAGCACATTTATGACCCTGAATGATCTAGTTGGGAGTGACTCATTCATCATCGGGGACGACGGGGCGGTTGCTGGGTGCCACCGAGTCTGGCCTGGTCTTGTGTGTCACTCTGAGCTGTCGCCTGTCAATCACTATGTTCCTATCCCCACGGCTGCACCTCTCCTGTCATTAACCTGTGTATGTGTGTGTGTGTGTGTGTGTGTGTGTGTATATGTGTGTGTCTCACAGCTTTCAAGGGACAGTCTCATCTTCAAATTACAGGGCCCTGGAACCTCTCCAACTATCTTTGAGTTTTTGTCTGTTTCTCTTTCCCTCTCTCTCCGTCTCTTTCCCTCTCTCTCTGTCTCTTTCCTTCGCTCTCTGTATTGCGAAAACACACGCACCTACTACCACACAGGCGCGTGTCTTGAAATTCTTGTTTGCCACTTTAAAGCCATGACGCTAGCAGACGGGACTGTAAGAGATTGTACTGTAAACATGTCTATTCTATTCTATCCCATCCTATTATGTTCTATTCTATTCACACTCTTACTCAAGATGTAAGTGGGGACCTTTAACTGAGATTAGTTTTGTTTTGCTGAAGGTAGTTCCACTCTCTTTCTATGGAACAAGCTGTGGAGCGTTGGTGGAGTTTCTCTCCGCCTCGTTTTTTCACTTTTTCCAGCCAGCTTCTCTGCTTGTGACTCTTTGTATCTTAACAGGGATTACTTCTCAGTGTTGAAACTGTTCCAGTCTGTCAGCTTTAGTTTCTGTTTGGACTAATTACATTACTGGTAACAGTGCTGGAAAGTGTTTATGTGTGTGTGTGCGTGCGAGTGTGTGTGAGTGTGTGTGTCTAGGCAGATTAAGCTGTGTCGGTGAGCTCGTTGGGAGTGGAGAGTTATGTTCGTCCCAACGTTGGCCTGTGTCACATTGTCCTTGGTGGGAGATGAGTTGTTGAAAAGGGGGGATTTTGGCCCAATCCTCCTTATGAGTGGCCATCCCTAAATCACTCTCATGTTAAGTCCACTGCCCTGAGGGTCATGGCAAAGCCAGACAACTGAAGTCTCACTCTCTCGTGTATCTACACAGCCAGAAATCATCTGTAGCACACACCAACATGAGATAAGAGAGAGAGGCGGAGAAACAGAAAGAGATATAGAAAGATGATACGGATGTAGGATCTTAATTTGAGCCAGTTTGCTACAGCAGGAAAATAATCTTGCAGCAACAGGAAATGTGGATTATAATGAATGGACATTTTTGTAGGGGTTGATACATTTTTCGTAAGGGAAAATGTTTAAATCTCAAGTACATTCCCGTTTAAAATGTTTTACATTTACATTTTCGTCATTTAGCAGACGCTCTTATCCAGAGCGACTTACAAATTGGTGCATTCACCTTATGATAGCCAGTGGGACAACCACTTTACAATTGTTATATATATATATATATATATATATATATATATATATATATATATATATATATATTTATATTTTTTGGGGGTAGAAGGATTACTTTATCCTATCCCAGG
Source organism: Coregonus clupeaformis (assembly GCF_020615455.1). NCBI lineage: Eukaryota > Metazoa > Chordata > Actinopteri > Salmoniformes > Salmonidae > Coregonus > Coregonus clupeaformis. The sequence continues at coordinate 555,281 of NC_059200.1, read as the reverse complement.
TATTCCTTAAAGAGGTGGGGTTTCAAGTGTCTCCGGAAGGTGGTGAGTGACTCCGCTGTCCTGGCGTCGTGAGGGAGCTTGTTCCACCATTGGGGTGCCAGAGCAGCGAACAGTTTTGACTAGGCTGAGCGGGAACTGTGCTTCCGCAGAGGTAGGGAGCCAGCAGGCCAGAGGTGGATGAACGCAATGCCCTCGTTTGGGTGTAGGGACTGATCAGAGCCTGAAGGTACGGAGGTGCCGTTCCCCTCACAGCTCCGTAGGCAAACACCATGGTCTTGTAGCAGATGCGAGCTTCAACTGGAAGCCAGTGGAGTGTGCGGAGGAGCGGGGTGACGTGAGAGAACTTGGGAAGGTTGAACACCAGACGGGCTGCGGCGTTCTGGATGAGTTGTAGGGGTTTAATGGCACAGGCAGGGAGCCCAGCCAACAGCGAGTTGCAGTAATCCAGACGGGAGATGACAAGTGTCTGGATTAGGACCTGTGCCGCTTCCTGTGTAAGGCAGGGTCGTACTCTGCGAATGTTGTAGAGCATGAACCTACAGGATCGGGTCACCGCCTTGATGTTAGCGGAGAACGACAGGGTGTTGTCCAGGGTCACGCCAAGGCTCTTTGCACTCTGGGAGGAGGACACAATGGAGTTGTCAACCGTGATGGCGAGATCATGGAACGGGCAGTCCTTCCCCGGGAGGAAGAGCAGCTTCGTCTTGCCGAGGTTCAGCTTGAGGTGGTTATCCGTCATCCACACTGATATGTCTGCCAGACATGCAGAGATGCGATTCGCCACCTGGTTATCAGAAGGGGGAAAGGAGAAGATTAATTGTATGTCGTCTGCGTAGCAATGATAGGAGAGGCCATGTGAGGATATGACAGAGCCAAGTGACTTGGTGTATAGCGAGAATAGGAGAGGGCCTAGAACTGAGCCCTGGGGGACACCAGTGGTGAGAGCACGTGGTGCGGAGACAGATTCACGCCACGCCACCTGGTAGGAGCGACCTGTCAGGTAGGACGCAATCCAAGAGTGAGCCGCGCCGGAGATGCCCAACTCGGAGAGGGTGGAGAGGAGGATCTGATGGTTCACAGTATCAAAGGCAGCAGATAGGTCTAGAAGGACGAGAGCAGAGGAGAGAGAGTTAGCTTTAGCAGTGCGGAGAGCCTCCGTGACACAGAGAAGAGCAGTCTCAGTTGAATGACCAGTCTTGAAACCTGACTGGTTTGGATCAAGAAGGTCATTCTGAGAGAGATAGCAAGAGAGTTGGCTGAAGACGGCACGCTCAAGAGTTTTGGAGAGAAAAGAAAGAAGGGATACTGGTCTGTAGTTGTTGACATCGGAGGGATCGAGTGTAGGTTTTTTGAGAAGGGGTGCAACTCTCGCTCTCTTGAAGACGGAAGGGACATAGCCAGCGGTCAAGGATGAGTTGATGAGCGAGGTGGTTTAAAATGTCCTGGGGTGATCAAATTAAGATCCTACATTTGTACAAGACCCATGACTGAAAAATGGAGAGAAAGAGAGGGAGAGAGAGCGAGAGAGAGAGAGAGAGAGAGAGAGAGAGAGAGGGGAAAAAGATGGTGAAAGAGAGGGAGGATAATATGTGAGAGAGATAGATGATCAGAGATAAACAGAAAAAGAAAGATGGTGAGATATAAGACTGATAATTAAGCAGAGGGTCAGGCACAGGTTTGAGTGTAAGGGAGAGTGAAGATGCAGAAGTCACTCAAACACATGTACGCGCTTGCCCGCGCGCACACACACACACAGTGGCCTCTGCGTGTCCTCGTTCTCTGTCAAATTCCCAGGGGCTCCTTGATTAACAGGAAAAACATCTGATGTCAGCACACGTCCACACAGACACCAGGCACACTGGACACGTCCTAGGACCTAAGCCTCTCTGTTTCTATCTCTATATCTATCATCTATCTCTTTGTTTACCGCCATTGCCATAACAAGATAATAACAGAACAAATTATAAAAAAGTAATATCTCTTTCTCTCACATCCACAGATTGAAACAAACGGGAACAGATTTTTTGGATTTTTTGGGGAGTTGTGGGAGTGGGGTGGGTGACAAAGCTGACCTATGTAATAGTTAGATAAATGTCTTCCTCTTTGGGAGGGTACTAAGTGTTTGGATCCTGTATACGACTGTGTGATGACTATATGTAATCAGATCTGGGGAATACCATGTTTATGTCTGTAGCCCATGGGTGAATGTATTGTCCATCTGACTGACTGTCTTACTCACATCTGGGTTATTTGTTAATAGAAGTGTGTTTGTGTGTTTTATACATTGCATCAACATCTCTGTCTGACTGTGTCACTGACACGCACACTCACAATCATGAAGGATTTGATAATGGAAGTGTGTTATGCGCAGAGTGTCATGTACACAGATACACGTGTACCAGTGGAGGCTGCTGAGGGGAGGACGGCACATAATAATGGCTGGAATGGAGTCAATGGAATGGTATCAACCATATGGAAACCACATGTTGGATGTGTTTAATACCATTCCATTGACTCCATTCCAGTCATGATTATGAGCAGTCCTCCCCTCAGCAGCCTCCACTGATGTATACATAAAACACACTTGGGTTAGCAGCATACATGTACAGAACATACTGAAGGTATTCCCTTCACCGGTGATACTATACTGAAGGTATTCCTTTCACCAGTTATACTATACTGAAGGTATTCCCTTCACCAGTGATACTATACGTGTCATTCAGATGATTCAGACGTCTGTGACAGGAGGGCATAACATTGGAATCCTATGGGAAATAGGATGAAGAGGGAGAGAGAAGAAGAGGAAGATAAAGAAAGATAGGGGATAAAGATGGGGAAGCAGAGAGAGGGAATATTAAGAAAGTATTTGATAGGGTCAATTGAAATGTGTCTTCAACTCATGTTATTTTATGTCAATAAATTGAACTCAAATGTCAAATTGTTTGTTCATTTTTACACCTAGGTACATTACTGTGTTGTTGGCTAAACTATCTGTATCAACATAAATGCCTCAGTATACCGTTATGTTTATGTATTTACTCTGAAATATGGTGTGTGACGAAGATGTATTTTTCAAACCTGCTCTTTAATGAAAAGTGTGAGAAATCCGGGGGATGAAGGTTGCGGAGCGGCAATACAATGTATCCCTTTCCCCCCTCCACATCCTTCCTATTTCCCCAACCTTGCTCCCTCTCTCATTATGAATGAAACCAGTGTTTTGAATGAAGGCACCTGGATCTCTCGCTAGCCTTGAACATCCAAAATAAGGCAAAGAGGGACAAATTAACACAAATGCACATGAAACACATGTACAAATTCTCACATGCACGACACACACACACACAACCACCTGTTTGTAATGCATTAATTTCCTACCTCCACAGCTACACTGACACCCACATACAGCACTGTACATGACCAAAAGCTGGTCATCATAAGGCATCATAGACTCATCTAAGTTCCAAATATATCCTGATCACCACACCTTGGACACTCAACCACCTCAGAGACCTTCCCATGCCCACAGACAAGCTTCTCCTCCCTGCAATGACCAGAACACAAGCCTCTGGCTTAAAGGCCTAGCCCTGTGGCTATTAGCTCAGTCCACTCCCAGTCCTCATAGTCCTCCAGTGTTATGTGGCTATGAAACACATATGGATTATGACTGTGACACATATCCATGTCTAAGGTTAGGGTTGGATGTAGTCATGAACAATGTATCCTATCTGACCATATAGTAGTAGCACTCCCTGTGAGTGGTTTAAGCATGCGTTAGACATTGACCATGGTGTCATATGGTCAAATTCTGTGGTTGAAAATGTCACAGAGTAAATTGCATTAACAGAAGACTGCCTTGTGAAGAATAACTTCAAACACACATGCACACGCACACACACACACACACACACACACACACACACACACACACACACACACACACACACACACACACGTTATGTTCTTCTATCCTTGTGGGGACCTAAAATTCATTTCCATTCAAAATCCTATTTTCCCTAACCCCTAACCCTAACCCTTATCATAACCTTAACCCTAACCTTAATCCGTAACCCTAACCCAAACCCAAACCCTAAACAAATTCCTAACCCTAAACCTAAGCACTAACCCCTTACCCTTACCCTAACCCTAATTCTAACCCTAACCCTAAACCTAACCCCTAAGATTAAAATAGCCTTTGTTCTCATGGGGATGTGGGAAATGTCCCCACGAGGGAGATTTTCCTTGTTTTACTTCCTTGTATAATTTATGTGACAAATAAAATGTGATTTGATTTGTGGGGAATTTGGGGGATTTTAGGTTCCTACAAGGATAGAAGAACCAACCCACACACATACACACACACATCGCTGATGACGGTAATTACAGCATGTTTCCCAAACAGAGATGTCGTGACCTGACCACAGGTAATTGAGTGTGTTCTCTCATCTGGCCACTCTCATTAATCAAGCCTTTTGACTCACCCTGTGTGTGTGTATGTATCGTATCAGGGCGTGTGTGCATGCATGCAACTTTCACAGTCATTACTGGAACTTGATGTTAATGCACAACCTGTAACTGTTGTCAGGCCTATAAGCTCATTGTGACTATTTCATTGTCCTCCTTTATAGCTTTGTACCTCTTTCCATCTCTGTCTTTCTCTCTCCCTCTGTTCTCTCTCTCTCTCTCTCTCTCTCACACACACACACATACACACGCACACATGCACACACACACACACACACACACACACACACACACACACACACACACACACACACACTGGCTCTCTGTCTAATAAACAGGCCTATAAATAACATCAGAGGAGGAAGCAAACAGGAGAGAAGTTTCTGTTGTGGTTTTTTGTTTTGTCGCTGGAGGATCCTGCAGACACACACACATCCAGAACAGTAATTACTGTCTCCGTGGCTACTGACGACTGACAAGTCTCTTTCGACCAATAAGAAACTGGTATTTTGACTTAACTCTTTACACTTGTGGGAATTGGCCTATACAGATAGGGCTACATTGAAATGTTTCTTACAGAAGAAATATGAAATGCATAAGCATGGTAGCAATTGAAAGGGAACAGTTTGGAGATTATGGGAAAATGTTGATTTTATGTGCATTTTACATTTACTGTACTTTTCGCCACATTTGTTGATAACAAAATCTGAACATTCTCTGGATACATTCAGTAACATGATAAGAATTCTCCTGGAAAATGTGGGGTAGGTGCAACATAAGATAAAAAAAGGGTTTGAGTGAGAGGTCAAACCGGTGTCTCCAAGTGGCCACACACCTCTCCAAAGTGTACACAGTTCCTAAGTAGTTTCAATGCACTTTTAAGACTCAAAGAAGTCTTCAACTATATAACTTTATTGAGCTCTCCTAGCTGTGCCATTGAGGAACTAGAGCAAGAGCACTTTGTTTGGAGCACAGCCCTGCATCCCCGCCATCACACAAAAACAGCCCATTATAAATCGCAATCTGGGTCAGGTGGACATCATTTGAAAGCTTGTTAATTGCCAACATGACTAGCTAAGTTATAAAATACAATCTTACAGTGTTAGGCTTTCACAGGGCAATTCAGAGAAACATATTGTAATTTTGGTGCGCATTGAAAGGGGTCATGCGTGCATTCAGAGGCATGTTCTGTGCCGAATTTTCTTCACAATAGACAAACATATAGGCTTGTTCTGTTATGAACAACCCAGGCTATGACGCCATATCATCTTGAAACTGTACATCAAACATAGGGATCATAAACATTGACACTCTATATGACATGAGTTTTATGATATGGAAATGTGAAGTGCACATTTGGGCTCACTGGTGTATGGCTTGCTTGTATGATATCAAAGTGGTATTTATTATAATCCTCAACATTTCATCTTTCAAAATACACTGAGTCCTCTTAATTTACAGCATTTCCCTCACTTAGACAAAATGTGCAAAAGTTTCCCAATTAGCGGGAGGAATGGGGGCAACTTCTTGTCGCATGCAGTGCTCAAGTTCAGAACGGCTGTCTGTCAAAACCCATACAGAGCTGTGAAGTGCAGAGCCTGAGCTCTGATGTCATTTATATCATGTTACTGTACATCCACTGCTTTCCAAATTAGGTGCTTATCAGTGGCCAAGTCTGCCATTTTCAACCCGTACGAGTGTAAAGGGTTAATCCGGCCCTTTGACAGCTCAACCAACCCCCCTCCTGAACCCAGTCAAAGTAGAATGAAGTTGCCCCTAGACACTGATCTAAATTCAGTTTTGTGGTTTCCCCTCCAATGGTTAATGGTGAAACATTGAAGAGAGTTAGCTGATCCTAGATTTGTGCCTGGGCAACTTGTACCCACAGCAAGTGGCTCAGTGAGTGAGTTGGCAGAAAAGGGTGAAAATAACTACTTTATGTGTGAATGTTTGTGTGACATACCAAGCGAGGTTGGTTTTGAGGCCTGGTTTTGCTTTCATTTTTCAAACCACAACGTTTTTGGGATCAAGTTTAACGGTCCAGACGTGGTAAGGAGATAATTTTTCCCTTTTTGACATGATGATTCTTCTTTCACGCTATTTAAGCGGCTGACATAAATGTTGACAAGGATCGTTAACATGAACATCTGTTTGTGTATGTCTGCTTTCTCCCCTCTGTCTGCTGCATGGACAAACCCAGGGTAGTTTGGTGCACACATATAAAAACTCAACAACCCTGGTCCCAATACTCTAAAATGGTTTCTTTCTTAGCCATTCTTTCCTCAACAGGTTCAAAACTGTGTCTCATTAGTCTTGAATGGTTTATTTTTATTTTCTCCTTGGTTACCATAGTTATTTAGTAGTCCTTATTGATCTGCATTCTGGAAGGAAAGGAAACAATGAGAGGAGGTTATTTCAGATAAGTAATATGCAAATATGGCTCCTCCACTATATTTGACTATTTCAGACTTTTAGAGCATATCTCACCATCCCATATTGCTTAAACGATCTAAAGTTGGCAAAGGATTATTGACCATTCCTGTCTATTCTTCCCTCCTTTAGATGAGGAACACAGTGACTCAGTGTGCTGATTAGAGAGCTCACAGTCTGCCAAAGCAGAAGTCTGACTGGGGGAAATGTTAATGTCATCAAAGCATCAGCTCTATCAACAACTATACTGACTTCTGCTTTAGACCAACTCAATCCCTGGACAGCTACATGTTTGGACTTTTATTTCTGCTTCTTTTCAGCTAATGGTTCGATCAATCACGTTGAAGTATTAGACATTCTGCATTTAACTCATGTTTTCAGTGCTATTCAAAATGGCCCACATTGGAACTGTTTGTCGGGCCATATAAATTCAATAGGCTTTAGGTGGACCACAATGCTAAAAGGTGGATCACAATGCAAAATGGCTTGGGAAGCACTTACATAAAGGACATAGACTGACTGGAGAGGAAAGATGTTGTTGTTAAGGGGGACATGGGCTTCAGATCTGTACGTAGGCTATCGTGGTAAACAGGAAGAGAGGGTAGAAGGTTCCAGATGGGGGTTCCCACTGCAGGTCTGTTGTAAGCATGCACGCACACACGCACACAAACACAATCGGAGAAAACACAGTATGAGAAAAGCACTTGTGTAAACCTTGATAATCAAGACGATGCATAAGTGTGTGTGTGTGTGTGTGTGTGTGTGTGTGTGTGTGTGTGTGTGTGTGTGTGTGTGTGAAAGAGAGAGCACTAACAGCCTCTCAGAGCATAGCACATCCTATGATTGTGCCTCAGTGCCTCATGTGTATTAGTCAATGGGCTGTTTCTCAGGCCTCTGCACCTGTGAGTTCAGCATTGGCCTCCTCACTTTCCACACAGAGACTAGAGCCAACAGGGATCTCAAAACTCAAAGATCCGCTGTTTTGTGGCACCTGTGATGTGGGTATTGTTTTTGATCGCACCTGCTGCCATTCTCTTGATGTCCCTTCCTTCTATCTTTTTTTCCTTCTTTCTTTCAGTCTTTCAGACAAATGAAAAAAGGTAATTATCCGTTAATGAGTTTGGGGGACATAATCCTCCCACTCAATTCTGTCGCAGCACACACACTTCTAAATACTTACCCAGTCGCTCAAACTCAAACACGCACGAGCACACAAACACGTACGCATGCATGCACACGCACACACACACCAGCCCAGTATGCTGAGGGGTAATCAGAGCTGGCTGGGGAACAACAGCAGTGAGTGAGGTGTCTCAGAATAGCCCCAGTGGAAGAGGAAGTCTAAATACAGCCGCCCAGGAAGAAAAGTGTGTGAGAGGAACAAACAAATCAGGAAATCCTCCACTACCCCTCCACTCTTTTCCATCTATCTCTCTCTTTCCCTCTCTGTCCACTTTTGCCTTCTCCTTTTGTCTAATTTCTGTCCATCTCTCTCGATCGCTTTTTCTCAAACCTCTCCTCATCTCTCACTGGCTTTTTCTCTCTATCTCTCCATCTCTCATTTGCAAATCCATAACTGCAGTGCCTCACTAAGATTTTCTGGCCAATTCCATCTCTCTTTCTCGCTCTCTCGCTTTCTCTCTCTCACTCTCTCTCTATCTATCTATTATGCACTCTTTCAATTGGTCCTTGAACTCCACCCACCCTCATCAAACCCTTATCTTGGCTGTTATGAAAGCTAAAGTATATGAGTATCAAACAGGCACACACACACAAACACACACACACACACACACACACACACACACACACACACACACACACACACACACAGAGAAGAGCGCCACTCACACTCTTACTAATAGTGGCCAATCCTCAAAAAGGGCTTTAGTTTTTGAGATACCCTTACGGGGTATAACAAAGCACAACCATGTTTTTCCATATGCCTAAGGTCTTCCATATATGAAATGCATGGTTGCATAAAAATATTTTACTGCAAAAGTGGTTACATTTATAGAAATTGTGACACACCCCATTAACCTTTTGGTAGCTGTTCAATAGATGTCACGATCGTCGTAATGAACGGACCAAGGCGCAGCGTGATATGCGTACATCTTACTTTAATAGTGTACTATAAACACGATACAAACTACAAAACAACAAAACGATACGTGAAGTCCTCGGTATACAATACAAACCAACACGGAACAAGATCCCATGAAACACAAGTGCACAAAAGGCTGCCTAATATGGTTCCCAATCAGAGACAACAAGCAACAGCTGATTCTCGTTGCCTCTGATTGAGAACCACCCCGGCCAACAAAGAAACACATAACCTAGAACAGAACATAGAAAACGAAACAATGACACTACACAAAGAAACTAACACCCTGGCTCAACATACAAGAGTCCCCAGAGCCAGGGCGTGACAGTACCCCCAAAGGCGCGGACTGCGACCCCCCCCGTAGCGCCCCTGGTCTGGTCTGGCCCCGCTAGCTGGAGCTGGACTGGACATCGGTGGAGCGGATTGCTTAGGCTCCGGTGTGGAGCAGCTGACCGGTACCTGACCAGGCACCGGTGAAACAGGCATGGGCTGTGCCGGACTGACGACGCGCACCACAGGCTTGGTGCGGGGAGCAGGGACGGGCCGGACCGGGCTTGCGACGCGCACCACATGCTTGGTGCGGGGAACAGGCCGGACCGGGCTGGCGACGCGCACCACAGGCTTGGTGCGGGGAGCAGGAACAGGCCGGGCTGGGCTGACGACGCGCCCCATTGGCTTGGTGCGGGGAGCAGGAATGGGCCGGACCGGGCTGACGAAGCGCACCACTGGCTTGATGCGGGGAGCAGGAACAGGCCGGGCCGGGCTGGCGACGTGCACCATTGGCTTGGTGCGGGGAGCAGGAACGGGCCGGGCCGGGCTGGCGACGCGCACCACAGGCTTGGTGCGGGGAGCAGGTACAGGCCGGACCGGGCTGGCGACGCGCACCACAGGCTTGGTGCGGGGAGCAGGAACAGGCCGGGCTGGGCTGACGACGCGCCCCATTGGCTTGGTGCGGGGAGCAGGAATGGGCCGGACCGGGCTGACGAAGCGCACCACTGGCTTGATGCGGGGAGCAGGAACAGGCCGGGCCGGGCTGGCGACGTGCACCATTGGCTTGGTGCGGGGAGCAGGAACGGGCCGGGCCGGGCTGGCGACGCGCACCACAGGCTTGGTGCGGGGAGCAGGTACAGGCCGGGCCGGGCTGGCGACGCGCACCATAGGCTTGGTGCGGGGAGCAGGAACAGGCCGGGCCGGGCTGCAAGTCTCTTAGGGTATGTCTCTATAAGCTTGGCACATCTAGCTAATGGGATTTTTGCCCATTCTTCAAGGCAAAACTGCTCCAGCTCCTTCAAGTTGGATGGGTTCCGCTGGTGTACAGCAATCTTTAAGTCATACCACAGATTCTCAATTGGATTGAGTTCTGGGCTTTGACTAGGCCATTCCAAGACATTTAAATGTTTCCCCTTAAACCACTTGAGTGTTGCTTTAGCAATATGCTTAGGGCCATTGTCCTGCTGGAAGGTGAACCTCTGTCCCAGTCTCAAATCTCTGGAAGACTGAAACAGGTTTCCCTCAAGAATTTCCCTGTATTTAGCGCCATCCATCATTCCTTCAATTCTGACCAGTTTCCCAATCCCTGCCGATGAAAAACATCCCCACAGGATGATGCTGCCACCATCATGATTCACTGTGGGGATGGTGTTCTCGACCCTGGACTGACACTTTCTTCCTAGCTCTCCCCGAGATTGGGCTCTTAAGTCACCTCCTTATCATTTAGAAGTGAGCTTTGATTTATTGGTTGTCCAATACGTCTGCCTGAATCCAACATGACCTTCTACTGGCTCACATTTACATAAGTATTCAGACCCTTTACTCTGTACTTTGTTGAAGCATCTTTGGCAGTGATTACAGCCTCGAGTCTTCTTGGGTATGATGCTACAAGCTTGCCACACCTGTATTTGGGGAGTTTCTTCTCTGCAGATCCTCTCAAGCTCTGTCAGGTTGGATGGGGAGCATCGCTGCACAGCTATTTTCAGGTCTCTCCAGAGATGTTAGATCGGGTTCAAATCCGGGCTCTGGCTGGGCCACTCAAGGACATTCATAGACTTGTCCCGAAGCCTCTCCTGCGTTGTCTTGGCTGTGTGCTTATGGTCATTGTCTTGTTGGAATGTGAACCTTCGCCCCAGTCTGAGGTCCTGAGAGCAGGTTTTCATCCAGGAGCTCTCTGTACTTTGCTTAGTTCATCTTTCCCTCGATCCTGACTAGTCTCCCAGTCCCTGCCCCTGAAAAACATCCCCACAGCATGATGCTGCCACCACCATGCTTCACCATAGGGATGGTATTGGCCAGGTGATGAGCGGTGACTGGTTTCCTCCAGACGTGACGGTTGGCATTCAGGCCAAAGAGTTCAATCTTGGTTTCATCAGACCAGAGAATCTTGTTTCTCATGGTCTGAGTCCTTTAGGTGCCTTTTGGCAAACTCCAAGGGGGCTGTCATGTGCCTTTTACTGAGGAGTGGCCACTCTACCATAAAGGCCTGATTGGTGGAGTGCTGCAGAGATGGTTGCACTGTATGTGTATGGAGCTGTGCTACATCCCTTACAACCAACGCTTCTTAGTCATAGTCTATGACCTAGCTACACTCTGACTACGACGTGACCTGCAGGACTTTTTGCCACATTCATCATAAAAAACTCCTCCCACAGGCCAATTAGGTGTTGGAAAGATCTAAAGGCAAGTCTGTTTGTGACAGCCCTTTCACAGACTTTCCTTCACAATCAGACAACCAACCATTCCACTACTGGAGTATCCCCAGCATCATTCAGGCTGGGATAACATTCCAGTTAGTCAATAGGTCTCTTTGGTTTGCAAGCTGCATCAGCTGACTGCCTAAAGCGAACTGTAGAAATGGAAACTGATCACCCCACAGCACCAATACACCGCCAGCCATACTGGAAGGATACTACCTTGGTCGCTGCAGTTTGACCAGAATGACCAGTTAGCTGTGCAAGCTGGCCCCAGAACTATGACCACCACTGGCTACTTTGTTTCTTCACCCTTTAAGGACTCACTCATGTCCTGGTCACCTCAAAGACTTCGAATCAACCTTGCACTCTTTGTTTTAGCGGGGAAAAGAGGGCTGTACATATACACTACTAGAGTAGCTGACTGTTGTGTTACGGTTGCTTTCCTGTAACTTGGTTACGCTACTGTGTGCTTGTGTGGTGAAAGGCTTGTTGTTATATTTTATGGAATTGCCCATTGTTGATATGCTGTAAGTGTGTGACTGAGATTAAAACATGAACACCTATTTAAAAACTAGTTGGCTTCGGCTATCCAGACACAACAGAGGCATGACAGTGCCACTCCTACCCTAGATATACCAAGAGCCTTATGAAACAATTTTAAAGACAGAATAACACAATACAAAATTAACAAGTGCTACTTATATAAAGGCTAAGGTGTTATCGTGTTGGCCATATTGGATTCAGAATCACATTTATTCACACCAACAGTCTTTATAGGTATGAGTGTTGTACACAATTCATATTTACAGGTGATTTAACCTTCATCAAATGTTATTACGATGCCATTTTGGATTTGAGGCAAAATATAAAGATAATCTGTGATTGCTCCTTTGACTTAATTGCAAGATTAGGGGCTAAAGATTCAAAATCCTTTCAGGAACCCCAAAAATGTAATTTCGATGTCTGAACCCACTTACAGTGGGGAAAAAAGTATTTAGTCAGCCACCAATTGTGCAAGTTCTCCCACTTAAAAATATGAGAGAGGCCTGTAATTTTCATCATAGGTACACGTCAACTATGACAGACAAATTGAGAAAAAAAATCCAGAAAATCACATTGTAGGATTTTTAATGAATTTATTTGCAAATTATGGTGGAAAATAAGTATTTGGTCACCTACAAACAAGCAAGATTTCTGGCTCTCACAGACCTGTAACTTCTTCTTTAAGAGGCTCCTCTGTCCTCCACTGTTACCTGTATTAATGGCACCTGTTTGAACTTGTTATCAGTATAAAAGACACCTGTCCACAACCTCAAACAGTCACACTCCAAACTCCACTATGGCCAAGACCAAAGAGCTGTCAAAGGACACCAGAAACAAAATTGTAGACCTGCACCACGCTGGGAAGACTGAATCTGCAATAGGTAAGCAGCTTGGTTTGAAGAAATCAACTGTGGGAGCAATTATTAGGAAATGGAAGACATACAAGACCACTGATAATCTCCCCTCGATCTGGGGCTCCACGCAAGATCTCACCCCGTGGGGTCAAAATGATCACAAGAACGGTGAGCAAAAATCCCAGAACCACACGGGGGGACCTAGTGAATGACCTGCAGAGAGCTGGGACCAAAGTAACAAAGCCTACCATCAGTAACACACTACGCCGCCAGGGACTCAAATCCTGCAGTGCCAGACGTGTCCCCCTGCTTAAGCCAGTACATGTCCAGGCCCGTCTGAAGTTTGCTAGAGTGCATTTGGATGATCCAGAAGAGGATTGGGAGAATGTCATATGGTCAGATGAAACCAAAATATAACTTTTTGGTAAAAACTCAAATCGTCGTGTTTGGAGGACAAAGAATGCTGAGTTGCATCCAAAGAACACCATACCTACTGTGAAGAATGAATTAATGGGGCCATGTATCGTGAGATTTTGAGTGAAAACCTCCTTCCATCAGCAAGGGCATTGAAGAGGAAACGTGGCTGGGTCTTTCAGCATGACAATGATCCCAAACACACCGCCCGGGCAACGAAGGAGTGGCTTCGTAAGGAGCATTTCAAGGTCCTGGAGTGGCCTAGCCAGTCTCCAGATCTCAACCCCATAGAAAATCTTTGGAGGGAGTTGAAAGTCTGTGTTGCCCAGCGACAGCCCCAAAACATCACTGCTCTAGAGGAGATCTGCATGGAGGAATGGGCCAAAATACCAGCAACAGTGTGTGAAAACCTTGTGAAGACTTACAGAAAACGTTTGACCAGTGTCATTGCCAACAAAGGGTACATAACAAAGTATTGAGAAACTTTTGTTATTGACCAAATACTTATTTTCCACCATGATTTGCAAATAAATTCCTTAAAAATCCTACAATGTGATTTTCTGGATTTTTCTTTCTAATTTTGTCTGTCATAGTTGACGTGTACCTATGATGAAAATTACAGGCCTCTCTCATCTTTTTAAGTGGGAGAATTTGCACAATTGGTGGCTGATTAAATACTTTTTTCCCCCACTGTATTTTCCTAAGAGCCAATTACAATAGCCACAACATGCACTGTGTGCATTTTTGTCAAGCAGGACCATACAGCACTGAATGGGAGCAAATTTCACTTGGAAAGTTGTCTAATGAACAGCTACCAAAAAGTTAAGTTTAGATTAATAATTTCCGCCTATTGTATCTGTGTGTTTACAGGTCTATATTTCCAAAACGCTTTAAGATATCCTCATGTTGTTTGTTTCTCTATGTAGGGCAGACAATTGACTACTTGTATTCCAAATTTTAGCAATATCAGTGGTTGCAATATTGGGTTAGATGAGTTTATGCGGCCCCCCCCTCCAGCCAGGTATTATTCTGCACTGTTTGAGTTAAGGGGGTGTGTCACAATACCTATCAATTTAACCACGTTTGCAGTAAAATATTTTTACACAACCATCCATTTCATATATGGGAGACCTTAGAGATATGGAAAAACATGGTTGTGTTTTGTTACACCTCGGATAGGGGTATCCCAAAAAAATTGGGGGCCTTGCCACTAGCCTGAAACCATGCAGTTATGAGAGCTGCTGTGGTTGAAACACTGTGTGAACATGACTCTGCAGCCCGCACACCCATCATCGTCTCTTAGCAACCAAGCAGTGATTTTCCTACTCAGAGAGAGAGAGAGAGGAAGCAGTATTATTTTCCCCAGGAAGTGTATGTGACAGGTACTCCTACCGTTTCCCCTCACGGCCCGGTGCGGTTCCACTCCTCCATTCTGTTTTGTTTGTTCTTCCTCCAGATGTGTCCCAGACGGGAAACAGATGCCCGCTCTCCCTCTTTCCCTCTCTCTCTCAGTCCCCTTTCTCTCTCTTTTCCTCCTTCTCTCCCTCTCTGTGTCCCTGGTCCAGCTGGTGGAAGGGACACCTGTCCTCCTCTCTGTTCCCACTCACTGAGAGAACGGCGGCCATTGTTGCCGGACAGAGGAGGATGTTGCCGTTTTTCTCCCACAGTAGGACAATGTGTATGTGTGTTTGTGATTTGCCTACATTGGTCAATTTACATTGAAGCCCTGAAAACAATTACGTAGGTCTACAGGCACAAAGCTGTTCTCATTCATTGAAAAGACATCACTAAATGCACTCATTTGCTATGATGTTGCCATAACCTTTTCTGGAAGCATATGGGAAGCAGGGACATTAATCAACTTCACCTCCTTATTATGAGTGGGCAAGAAATGTGGTGTTTGAAGTTGTGCACCATTCATTCACTATGCTCTTCATCCGAGGAACACCTGAGTCTTCAGGGAAGTCACACTCCTGTTCAAACACCTGTAAGCATGACAGAACACACGCTTTCAGAAAAAAGGGTGTGGTTAGGGTACAATATTATTGCCTGGGGTACAAATTTCAACATACACCATTATGTATTTACAGTGCATTCGGAGAGTGTTCAGACCCCTTCACTTTTTCCACATTTTGTTGCGTTACAGCCTTATTCAAAATGGATTAAATAAAAAATGTTCCTCATCAATCTACACAGAATACCCCAGAATTACAGAGTGAAAACAGGGTTTTAGACATTTATGCAAATGTATAAAAAATAAAAAATAAAGATACCTTATTTACATCAGTATTCAGACCCTTTGTTATGAGACTCAAAATTGAGCTCAGGTGCATCCTGTTTCCATTGATCATCCTTGAGATGTTTCTACAAGTTGATTGGAGTCTACCTTTGGTAAATTCAATTGATTGGACATGATTTGGAAAGGCACACACCTGTCTATATAAGGTCCCCAGTATGAAAATGTATGCACTCACTAACTGTAAGTCGCTCTGGATAAGAGCGTCTGCTAAATGACTAAAATGTAAATGTAAATGTTACTTACTTGCTTACTTAGTCCTCTTCGCCCCGGTTGAGACATAAAGCTGCAACAATCTTCTGCCACTAGAGTCTGTCTTTGGCCACAGCTTGTGTTCTCTTGTACTGTACCAATGGTTGCAAAGCCGAACATGTTCTAGACCTCATTTTTTATCTGATTTAACTAACATTGCCCATGGAACCAGAGGATCCTTTGATATAAATTCTTCATCATTTAGGCAGCTGCAAGATCAGGCCATCAACTGTGTAGTGTAGTGTGCACTATACTCCTTTGCTGTTTGTACTAACTAGGGACATTCTGTTGTTCTCCAGGACCAGGTTTGGTGACCACTTCTATGACTCCTATATTGCATCGAGTTGTTTTGTGTTGGCTTCATTTGGTCTGCATGAGTGTCAATGTATCGCCATCTACTGGGCAGAGGCAGTACAGCCACACACCTACAGCCATCCATATTCAATGTAGCAACAAGCTGCAAGCTCTCTCTCTCGCCTCCTCTCACATTCTATCATTCTACATATCTGTCTCTATGTCTCTATCCCTCTCCCTTTCTCTCACTATTTATGTCTCTTCTAACTCTCTGCAAATGTATATTTTTCCCTCTATTCTCTCTGTCGCCATCATCCTTCCTTTGTGTCGGTCTCTCGCCCTTTCCCTCTCCCAGGCCAGTATTACATTAAAGAGTAGTGTGCTCTGGAGATTCCGTAGTGATGACTTTCTAGTATCCAGTGTCTCTCTCTCGTGCCACAGGCATAATGGGCAGTGAGTCAGCACCAAAACAGATACAACTTTATCACCATGATGGCACACTCCAGACAAGGACATAACCTAGCTTTGTGAACAGATGTAGGATCTTAATTTGAGCCAGTTTGTTACAGCAGGAAAATAATCCTGCAACAACAGGACATTTGAATTATTATGTGGATTATAATTAATGGACATTTTTGTAGGGGTTGATGTATTTTTCGTTAGGGAAAATCAAGTTTGAAATTTCAAAGTGGAATTTACAAACCTCAGAAGCCTTTTAAAACCTGAAATACACTACAAGTTAACATTTCCTGATTTGCAGGAAAGTTATCCTACAACAGGGTGATCAAATTAAGATCCTACACCTGTAAGTGCATCTGTGTGTGAGTGTTAATGTCAGTCTAATACCTGTAGATGTGTGTGTGTGTGTGTTGCTCCTGACAAGCTCCTAGAGGGTAGAATTTATCATTATGAGAAGATGCTGTGCACTATGAAATGTCCTACCTCAATATGTCTTGTTGATCTTACGGTAACAGTGTCATTTTAATGATGTTAACTGACCAAACAAATGTTTGGTTGTTGGACAATTCCAGTAAAACATACTCTTCCAAGAGGTCAAGTTTTGTTCAAAGAAAAGGGTGCTGTATTCTTAGTTGTTATTACACTAAACTAATTACATTCCTGCAAAAAGGGAATTTGTTCCATCCATTAAGAGAAGCATACTACTCTACTCTACTCTACTCTACTCTATGTCCAGTCTCAGGTTATCTGCCAGGATTGTTTCTCTGTAGACCAATCATTCTTCCAATCATGCAAGTTGATTAAATGTCCAACCATAAAACCTGACACTTTCAAGGCTATTTTGGCACAAAAGTCTGGTGTAAACACAATTGTCCACCATTAATCAACATCCTTATAGAGAATACATGCATGTTGCTGTTGTGCTACATGTTGTCTCTCTCTGTGTAATGATTCATTGTCGACCCGTAAACATATACTTTTCTAACGAATAATAAAGTATTATAAATAAGTTGAGGTCAATACCATTTCAGTTCAGTCAAATCAGGACATTAATTGAAATTCCAATTATCTTCTATGAGGATTTTTAAATTCTTGAATCTTCTGAATGGACCCTGGAAACAATTACAAACTTAGTTGGTGTATCTCTCTGATTTTCTGAGATAGACAGATCCTGGCCTCATATTTGGAGAGGAATTAGACTCCGGAACCTAGCATCGGGGTGACACAGTGGTCATCGCAGGGGCCTATCAGTACAACCATACATCAAACCTTTATTAGGAGGAAGTCATTACATCGCCATGGTGACCCAGCCTTGACCCCTGGGGGTAGATTAAACTACAGCCCAAAGGTCAGGGCAGGGGCGGGGTCTCAATCTCTCAACCAATCAGAGAGTGGTTGGTAGCCCAACGAGCACTTTGGGACAGGACCAAGGTTTTCTGTGTTGTGGGGTTTGTATTGGGGTTGTGGGGGGTGTAGTGAGTGTGTGTATGTGTGTGTGTGTGTGTGTGTGTGCGTGCATGCATGCATGTGTGTGTATCTTTGTTTGTTTAAATGTGTCCCAGTAAGTTGACCAGCCAGCGTGACTTTCTGAAGTCCTGTGCCAGCCTGGTGTTGGTATATGGGGGGGTTTTTCATCTAGGGTAGTAGAAGGTCAGTAGGGGGCATCGAGGGGACTCCCATCCCCCTGGGGCGATGGGTTTGGGGCTGAAGAGTGATGATAGCTGCTGTCCCACCCTGCCCTCTCTCTTGCCCCCTCGGCCCCCCAGCCCACGATGCCTTGCACGGGGCAAGCCTTACAGGCGCGATTGGGGCTGAGGGAGGAGGGGTTTCAGGGGGCTAATAGATGAACTCTGACCCCACACCCTCAGAAAGGGGATACGGTCACAGGAAGTTGAGGGGTGAAGTGAAGAGGGGAGATGAAAGTGAGAGAGAGGTGTGGCACCAGACCCCTTCCATCCATCCTTCCATGTTAGAGTTTTCTTGGGTGTATTAGAGGCTGCAATATTGAATGCTTGTAGCAGGTCTGACCATAGGACACAATTTGATGCTGCTTTTAGACATGGTTGGCACATGCAGGAACTGAAGCCACCACTTTGATGTTGTCAGCACCCCTTTCCATCCATACCGAATGGATAATCTCTCGTGGACAGATGCACGTAACATAACTGTTATCATAGTGTCTGTCAACAGACTGTGGAATGCGACGATTTACAAGGAATTTTGATCCAGTGACAGACTTTTCACAACTGATCATTTGGACAAAGCTTGATTTCGCAGGTGTTCGCATATTTCGAAAAGGGAGGGGACATTTAACCCATAGACTTGCCGTAGCTTGCAAAGAAAGGGGGGTGGAGCTATCGCTCTGCTACCGCTCCTTGTTCTAGCATTCTTTTCTAATATGTCTGCCCCCTGAACATAATCGAGCATCTGACGCAATTACCCAGAAGTCTAGTTCGGGGGGTCAATACACTTTGTGGTTTCCTGTGGCTATTCCCATAACATGCATGAGTCCTACTTTCTCACCTAATAAACATTTCCGCGGCCCGCCCTGCACCCCAACCAACACACACACACACACACACACACACACACACACACACTTTCTGTTACCCACCATCTATTGAGTAACACTAGATGATGCTTCACATCCTGCACTTAATTTACGGTTTCTTTCCTTTCTTTCCAAATGGAGTCGTGTGTGTTGTTGTTCAGTTCTATGTGACAGTTTGATGACGCATTAGGCCATATTAATCGCTTTGCTCTTTTCCTGCCCTCTCTCTCTAGACACCATGTCTGTTGTGGTGCAGGGAAGACATGCTTTGACTGGGACATTGTCTGCTCTCAAGCACTTGACCAAACACACACAGAGACACACAAACATCACTATATTCTCATGTGTATGTACTGTATGTGTGTTGGCAGGTTGCATTCAAAGGGTAAGAGACATATTGAAGTGAAACAGGTCATTGGTGGACAGACTAAGACCAACACAGGCCATAGATGGAGAGACATGATTGGTGGAGATCAACCTAAGGAGGCTTGAACAGAGGTAATTGGCAGAAGAAACCAAGAGGGTGGGAGACATGTCGAATGGGGAAAGGCCATTGGTTGAGAGAGGGGCTCTTAACGCTCTTCTCTCTTTGATTAATGAAGATGATGACAGAAGAAATGTGATGACTCTGATAGCCCCTGAACTGGGGTGGGCAGGGGGAGAGACAGGGGAGCAGTGGGGGGGAGGGGTCCAAAGGGGGTTTAAGAAGGTCAGTGGGGGGGACACCAGGGTATCTGTGATGACAGAGAAGAGAGGGAAGGGAAGTGGGTAGAAAGAGAAAGAGAAGCGATGAACGACGAACCATGGCCGGGGGAGAGACAGAGGGAGTCACGACTGAGTGAGTAAAGAAGATATGGAGACGTAGCGAGCATGTCCGGTGACCTTCGACCCATACAGAGGGGTCATGGTAATACAAAATGGAGGGAAGATGCTATACTTTGATATTAAGGTGTATACCCAGTATACACATGCACACATAAACCACTGAAGAAAAGACAAACACATGTCAAAAAAACTTGTCAGCCAACATGCAATAAACATTTGGGGGCGGCAGGTAGCTTAGTGGTTAAGAGCGTTGTGCCAGTAACCGAAAGGTCTCTGGTTCTAATCCCCGAGCCGACAAAGTGAAAAATCTGTCGATGTGCCCTTGAGCAAGGCACTTAACCCTAATTGCTCATGTAAGTCGCTCTGGATAAGCGCGTCTGCTAAATGACTAAAATGTAAATGTAATGCAAGGCCCAACTGCAACAATACATATGTTTTCACCTGTTTATTACAGTGCCTACGGACACAACAACATCCTTACCTATCATAGTGAACGTGAGAGATGGAGAAAGACAGAGAGAGAAAATGGAGAGCAAAGGCCCTCTGGGTAGATGGCAAACTTGGAAAGCGATAAGAAAGGTGAGAAGCAAACATTCACCTGACTCCTATAGCCGCTTCACTGTGTCCGTCTCTCAGAGGATAACTCTGCAAACAAAGACTAGTGCTAATCACTAGAGACACACAGAGAGAGAGAGAGAGAGAGAGAGAGAGAGAAGACAGAGAGAGAGAGAAGGGATGGTGTGAAGCGAAGGTTTTACTTCAAATAAAGCAAGGCAAAGTCATCTTAAATAAGCTGGCTGTTAATGGGTAACCGCTATTTCTCTCACTCTTTTGCACGCATGCACACACACACACGCACACTCACATACACAAAGTGACAAGGTTCTACACAGTTGTCCAGGAAACCAGAGAGTAAGACAAACACACTCCAGATCGGATCGTCTTTTTTCTAATTAAATTGGTTAAATTACCTCCCCTCAGACTCCAGGAAATCCAGTGACCTCTGAACTTACAAAAGGACCAATCAGGTGATGAGTGCTGTCCAACACATATGTATGTATTGACACACAACAAACACACAGTTCATATGTATGGTTTACCATATATCATTACTTATGATACAATTTTGTCCCCCAACTAAAATAGTTTGGCTTCAATTGACGAAATTGAAATATTGAAATAAATGTATATTGCTGTTGTGAAATAGGGTAGGTAGTAGGGGAAACCAGCATACACACTATGCTCAAGTTCAACCAACTGTTGCTTAGTTGAGTGGTGAATTGTGGGTACTGGTCGGGTGATGCCCTTTTGACCTCACCTTTGGGTCAAATGCTTCACCCCAGCGGCGATTGGGACAAACTCTGACCTTTTGCGAGCCCCTTTAGAGCATGCAACACGCACACACACACACACACACACACACACACACACACACACACACACACACACACACCGATGTGGTTAATGTGTAGGTGTGTGATGGACATTTACAATGGTCACCAGGTTGTCTGTTTGGCGAGAAGGAGAGACTGTGGGGTCAGGGTCAGCCTCTGATACGACTGCTCAAATACCACTTTATTACCCTGGCTGTGCCGTCTCAAACGGAGACTAACCCACAGATTCATGTACACACTACACACGTATGTACACACTTTCCTATGTTAAAAACATGTGCACAGGAAATTAAATCAATTAGAATTTGGTCTGGTGCAGCAAGAATATCACTTTTAGAGTGTACTACTCCCCCTGCAACTCTTCCCTAAGTCATTGATGTAATGAGAATGTGTTCTCTTTAGCTAACATACTTTATACAGAAAGCTCAATGGTTACCTGCCGGGCATCTCTGCCTATCGCACCTCCCACAGACCATAGGCCAGCTACAGGGTCATCAGCCAGGGACCACCACCACTCAATGTTTGGCTCCATGTCTCGGTACATCTCCTGCTGACGGAACAGTACCAGGGACGTCTACATGCAACTCCCTGCAGCTGGCCTTCCTTCAGATGTTAGTTTTTTCCCCTATTCCTGTTCTTCCTCCTATAACAGGTACAGTTGAAGTTGGGTGAATTTTGGCCTATTCCTCCTGACAGAGCTTGTGTAACTGAGTCAGGTTTGTAGGCCTCCTTGCTCGCACACGCTTTTTCAGTTCTGCCCACAAATGTTCTATAGGATTGAGGTCAGGGCTTTGTGATGGCCACTCCAATACCTTGACTTTGTTGTCCTTAAGCCATTTTGCCACAACTTTGGAAGTATGCTTGGGGTCATTGTCCATTTGGAAGACCACTTTGCGACCAAGCTTTAACTTCCTAACTGATGTCTTGAGATGTTGCTTCAATATATCCACATAATTTTCCTTCCTCATGATACCATCTATTTTGTAAAGTGCACCAGTTCCTCCTGCAGCAAAGCACCCCCACAGCATGATGCTGCCAACCCTGTGCTTCACGGTTGGGATGGTGTTCTTCGGCTTGCAAGCGGCCCCCTTTTTCCTCCAAACATAACGATGGTCATTATGGCCAAACAGTTCTATTTTTGTTTAATCAGACCAGTGGACATTTCTCAAAAAAGTACAATCTTTGTCCCCATGTGCGGTTGCAAACCGTAGTCTGGCTTTTTTATGGCGGTGTTGGAGCAGTGGCTTCTTCCTTGCTGAGCGGCCTTTCAGGTTATGTCGATATAGGACTTGTTTTACTGTGGATATAGATATTTGTATACCTGTTTCCTCCAGCATCTTCACAAGGTCCTTTGCTGTTGTTCTGGGATTGATTTGCACTTTTTGCACCAAAGTACATTCATCTCTAGCAGACAGAACGCGTCTCCTTCCTGAGCGGTATGACGGCTGTGTGGTCCCATGGTGTTTATACTTGCGTACTATTGTTTGTACAGATGAACGTGTTACCTTCAGGCGTTTGGAAATTGCTCCCAAGGATGAACCAGACTTGTAGAGGTCTAAAAAAAAATTTCTGAGGTCTTGACTGATTTCTTTGGATTTTCCCATGATGTCAAGCAAAGAGGCACTGAGTTTGAAGGTAGGCCTTGAAATACATCCACAGGTACACCTCCAATTGACTCAAATTATGTCAATTAGCCTATCAGAAGCTTCTAAAACCATGACATCATTTTCTGGAATTTTCCAAGCTGTTTAAAGGCACAGTCAACTTAGTGTATGTAAACTTCTGACCCACTGGATTTGTGATACAGTGAATTATAAGTGAAATAATCTGTCTGTAAACAATTGTTGGAAAAATTACTTGTGTCATGCACAAAGTAGATGTCCTAACCGACTTGCCAAAACTATAGTTTGTTAACAAGAAATTTGTGGAGTGGTTGAAAAACTAGTTTTAATGACTCCAACCTAAGTGTATGTAAACTTCCGATTTCAACGGTATAATTGTGAATCACTCAATTAATCAACGTTTAATCATAAAGCCCCCTACATCATCAGATGTCACACAATGGTAAAGGAAAACTCTCAAGAAAGAAAAAACCTTGAGAGGAACTAGACTCAGAGTGGAGGCCTATAGTCGCCTGGCTGTACCAGGTAGAAGTTAAAGGGATACTGTGACATTCTGGAATTTACTTACCCAGAGTCAGATGAACACGTGGATACCATTTTTATGTCTCTGCGTGCAGTATGAAGGAAGTTAGTGGTAGTTTCGCGAGACAATGCTAACTAGCATTAGCACAATGCCTATAAGTCTACAGGTACGGTAGCATTGCTTAAATGCCAGAATATTGTGCCCATCTAGGCGGTTTTGACTAGATGGAGTACAGCTACGACCAGGACTGACTTTTCATAGCAGGTTAGGAGAGTATTTTAACCAACCCTAACCCCTTTCCTAACCTTAACCTAATTATCCTAAACTGCCACGTTAATTATCCTAACCTGCTGCGTAAGTTCTCCTAACCTGCTACAAAAAAGTCATAGATGTATTCCACCTAGTCAGAACCCCACTAGGCCAGATGTTTTTTTCAGTTCTGAGAATACATATTATTTTTGTCAAAGAATATGTTGTATCAGAATCACACGGTACTATATAGGTCTTCATTCATAACATTATAGTCAGGAACCAATTTGGACCTGGAAAACAGAAACTACTGTAGAACATGGTTTCCCAAACTCGGTAATCAAAGCCTGATAATGAGTTGGTTATTTGAATCAGCTGTGTAGTGCTAGGGCAAAAACCAAAATGTGCACCCAGGGGGGGCCCCTGGACCGAGTTTGGGAAACCCTGCTATAGAAGACATTAAGCAGCATTGTAGTTGGAGACATCCTTCCCTGTATTTATAAGCCTCTGCCACCATCTTCTGGTGGCTACCATCATTACATCGGGGTAGGACTACTCTATGGCAGAGGTTAGCGCCCTCTTTGGTTTCAGTTGAAGCATTGATGACAGCACAGGAATGTGTACAACCATCCTGACGCTCTGTCTACACGTTAATAATATGGTTTTTGAAAACCTTTGGAACTTTACTTTCATGTAATCGAGAAATAATTTTCAGAAAACAAAAGGTAAAATTACCACACACCCACAACATGATTCCCACATGGCCATATTTCCATGATAAGGTTTGTTTGTGAAAGAGAGGTGACCATCTGTTCTAATTGGTCAATTCCATGCTAACAGAATGACACTGAGACTCAGATTGTTCACTTTAAAAGTATGCCAAACAGGAACCATTGATTGTAAAGTTAAACAAACCATACAACTCTATACACAATGAGTACTTTAAACTTTACAAAAACATATTTACTCAAAGAACAGTGCAGATCTCAAATTTGGTATCAGAATGATGGTAAAAAAAACTATATTCCGAATGAAGATTCAAAGATGTCTACGGAAAGAATGGGGTGGGTGTCAGCTATGATATGACACCATAAGTTAGAAAAAATCTATTTTGGTTATTGAACTACAGTGAAGTAGATGAACACCCGGTAACAGAATGATGGTAACAGAATGACATCATGGGTCCTTGATCTGTACTATACAGAAATGAATGATTTTCATTCTCTTCAGGGTGATGTATCCTGAATAGGTACTCAAAGGTAGAAAAATGTAATATCCTTATTTGCATGTTTAGGTATTATTCTACACACTGGCTATTTTTCTAATGAGATCCGCCCCCAAACAAGACCAAATTTCCTAGGTCCATGCCGGACCAGATCTGTAAGAATCTTAGACGTCTATGTTTCACAAGTTTGGACATCACAGTACAGCACAGCACTGCACAGCTAAGCACAGTACAGTATAGTACAGTACAGTAGAGTAAATTAAACTGCACTCTACTCGTGTGCTCTACTGTACTGTACTGTACTGTACTGTACTGTACTGTACTCTATTGTACTGACCTATACTGTACTCTACTTTTATTTACTCTACTGTACTGTACTCTCCAGTTTGCTGTCCAAACAAGATTGGTTCAGATTTGGACTGACCAAAAACTACTTTTCAATGTCCATGGACATCCGGTGTCGGTCGGTGCCCATTTGTTTATTTGGTTCCCAATGAGCTTTTGCAGAAGCATCAGCTACTCTTCCTGGGGTCCACAAAAAACCACAAAATATGACAAGTAACAAAACACTGGTACACTGATAGACAAGGACAGTGACACACATTTTAAATACAACGATACACAAACAATACAACCAAAAAATTATGTGTGTTAGTGTGTGTCCCCTCACAGTCCCAGTCGTTCCATGAGATGTTGTTTAATAAATGTTGTAAAGGTCATTTTGCTGTTTGCTTGAGTAATTGGAGTTGAATGTAATCATGGTTATGTATAATATTGTGCGTTGCCGTGAATTCATTTTGGACTTTGGGACTGAGAAGAGACCCCTGGTTGCATGTTTTGTGGGGTATGTATGGGTGTCTGAGCTGAATGTTATTTGATTATGCAGACAATCTGGAATTTTCTTCACAGTGATATTTCTCATAAATTGTTGTAGCCAATTAAGTTGCAGTCATTCTGTTATAAATGTTTTGGTCATTCGGTTACCAACACTATACAGTGAGGGAAAAAAGTATTTGATCCCCTGCTGATTTTGTATGTTTGCCCACTGACAAAGAAATGATCAGTCTATACGTTTAATGGTATGTTTATTTGAACAGTGAGAGACAGAATAACAACAAAAAAATCCAGAAAAACGCATGTCAAAAATTTTATAAATTGATTTGCATTTTAATGAGGGAAATAAGTATTTGACCCCCTCTCAATCAGAAAGTTTTCTGGCTCCCAGGTGTCTTTTATACAGGTAACGAGCTGAGATTAGGAGCACACTCTTAAAGGGAGTGCTCCTAATCCCAGTTTGTTACCTGTATAAAAGACACCTGTCCACAGAAGCAATCAATCAATCAGATTCCAAACTCTCCACCATGGCCAAGACCAAAGAGCTCTCCAAGGATGTCAGGGACAAGATTGTAGACCTACACAATGCTGGAATGGGCTACAAGACCATCGCCAAGCAGCTTGGTGAGAAGGTGACAACAGTTGGTGCGATTATTCGCAAATGGAAGAAACACAAACAAACTGTCAATCTCCCTCGGCCTGGGGCTCCATGCAAGATCTCACCTCGTGGAGTTGCAATGATCATGAGAACGGTGAGGAATCAGCCCAGAACTACGCGGGAGGATCTTGTCAAAGATCTCAAGGCAGCTGGGACCATAGTCACCAAGAAAACAATTGGTAACACACTATGCCGTGAAGGACTGAAATCCTGCAGCGCCCGCAAGGTCCCCCTGCTCAAGAAAGCACATATACAGGGCCGTCTGAAGTTAGCCAATTAACATCTGAATGAGTCAGAGGAGAACTGGGTGAAAGTGTTGTGGTCAGATGAGACCAAAATTGAGCTCTTTGGCATCAACTCAACGTGTTTGGAGGAGGAGGAATGCTGCCTATGACCCCAAGAACACCACCCCCACCATCAAACATGGAGGTGGAAACATTATGCTTTGGGGGTGTTTTTCTGCTAAGGGGACAGGACAACTTCACCGCATCAAAGGGACGATGGACGGGGCCATGTACCGTCAAACCTTGGGTGAGAACCTCCTTCCCTCAGCCAGGGCATTGAAAATGGGTCGTGGATGGGTATTCCAGCATGACAATGACCCAAAACACACGGCCAAGGCAACAAAGGAGTGGCTCAAGAAGCAGCACATTAAGGTCCTGGAGTGGTCTAGCCAGTCTCCAGACCTTAATCCCATAGAAAATCTGTGGAGGGAGCTGAAGGTTCGAGTTGCCAAACGTCAGCCTCGAAACCTTAATGACTTGGAGAAGATCTGCAAAGAGGAGTGGAACAAAATCCCTCCTGAGATGTGTGCAAACCTGGTGGCCAACTACAAGAAACGTCTGACCTCTGCGATTGCCAACAAGGGTTTTGCCACCAAGTACTAAGTCATGTTTTGCAGAGGGGTCAAATACTTATTTCCCTCATTAAAACGCAAATCAATTTATAACATTTTTGACATGCGTTTTTCTGGATTTTTTTGTTGTTATTCTGTCTCTCATTGTTCAAATAAACCTACCATTAAAATTATAGACTGATCATGTCTTTGTCAGTGGGCAAACATACAAAATCAGCAGGGGATCAAATACTTTTTTCCCTCACTGTATATACAAAAGTATGTGGACACCCCTACAAATTAGTGGATTCGGCTATTTCAGCTATACCCGTTGCTGACAGGTGTATAAAATCGAGCACACAGTCATGCAATCTCCATAGACAAACATTGGGAGTACAATGGCCTTACTGAAGAGCTCAGTGACTTTCAACGTGGCACCATCATAGGATGCCACCTTTCCAACAAGTCAGTTCATCAAATTTCTGCCCTGCTAGAGCTGCCCCGGTCAACTGTAAGTGCTGTTGTTGTGAAGTGGAAACATCTAGGAGCAACAACGGCTCAGGCCACACAAGCTCACAGAACGGGACCTCCAAGTGCTGAAGCACATAGCTCATAAAAATCGTCTGTCCTCGGTTGCAACACTCACTACCGAGTTCCAAACTGCCTCTGGAAGCAACTTCAGCACAAGAACTGTTAATCGGGAGCTTCATGAAATGGGCTTCCATGGCCGAACAGCCGCACGCACACAAGCCTAAGATCACCATGCGCAATGCCAAGCGTCGGCTGGAGTGGTGTAAAGCTTGCCGCCATTGGACTCTGGAGTGATGAATCATGCTTCACCATCTGGCAGTCCGACGGACTAATCTGGGTTTGGCGGATGCTAGGAAAACACTACCTGCCCCAATGTATAGTGCCAACTGTAAAGTTTGGTGGAGGCTGTTTTTCATGGTTCGGGCTAGGCCCCTTAGTTCCAGTAAAGAGAAATCTTAACGCTACAGCATACAATGACATTCTAGACGATTCTGTGCTCCCAACTTTGTGGCAACAGTTTGGGGAAGGCCCTTTCCTGTTTCAGCATGACAATGCCCCCGTGCACAAAGCGAGGTCCATACAGAAATGGTTTGTCGAGATCGGTGTGGAAGAAATTGACTGGCCTGCACAGAGCCCTGACCTCAACCCAATCGAACACCTTTGGGATGAATTGGAACGCAGACTGCGAGCCAGGCCTAATTGCCCAACATCAGTGCCCGACCTCACTAATGCTCTTGTGGCTGAATGGAAGCAAGTCCGTGCAGCAATGTTCCAACATCTAGTGGAAAGCCTTCCCAGAAGAGTGGAGGCTGTTATAGCAGCAAAGGCGGGACCAACTCCATATTAATGCCCATGGTTTTTTGAGACATTTGGAAATATCTTAAAGATATGTGGGTTTTTTGGTAACAGAATGACACTAGGAAATATTTCTTAAATTTACAGAAGGCAAATAATTTCTGCAAAACTATATATAAATGTTTACTTTACTTCAACAGTATTGTGTTTTGATGTATTTCTAATACCTTTTAGAGCTTTTTCTGCTAGATGTTTTCCAAGACCCCTTTTCCATCTGTTTGACCAGAAATCAAAGCCTTTGCTTATTCCTAATTTGTCAAATGGAATATGCCTTGATTTCTAAAAGATACAGACTCTAAGCTTTCATTTGACACCAAATTGTATGTGCTCCTATGAACTTCACATGTTAGTGCTCATGGGGCTTTTTAAATGGAAATGCCCAATTAGCTATCTAGTGTCTCCAAACACCTGTGTGTAATGGAAGAAGGATGCCATAAAAGTGTTGCAACTGAGAAAAAATGTTGGCTGCAACTGTGTCAAAAGAGTGTACAGTAAGTGTTTTAACAACTTAAATGTTTTGGTAAAGCTTGCATTCAATTTGCCCCTCCCTGTTGCACAAAACAAGCTTCCCTGTCACAAAGGGATTTATGTCCGATTTAAGCTTGTACTGTAGTGGGATAAATCAGGGCCACACAGAGTGTTTCTTGGTAGTCTTAAACAAATCTACTTTGAAATTAAAGTTTACACCTCACACACATGGCTGTGGGCTTAAAAAGTAAGACACCTGTATCATTTACATTTACATGTACATTTAACCATGTCATATATAGTTGAAATGTATTTCATTTTGAGTTTGCATCCCAATATTACACTTTATATACTTCACAGAAGACTGAAATATAACACAACCAACCTTTTTATTCACGTTACCCTTCCCAAAATGTACTATTTTCCTGGAAGAAGCCTACTGGCATGAACAGTGTGCAGGTCTTTATTTTCTCTAAAGATGCAAAGGGTGTGTGTGTGAGCACGGACGTTGTGAACTTAGTTCTATTTTTTTTTTGTTGCTATTTTGTTTTCATTTTTTATTTTATACACTTTGAGATTATTCTGTATAGTGAAATGCGCTTAACAAATGTAATAAATTATTATTATTATTATTGGGACTTATTGAGAGAGGTTCTCTATTTGTCCTGCAGGTGGTGCCATTATGCAATGGATCAGAAAAGCTCCGCGGTTTGGATTTTAGAACAGCACTGTTCAGCTGGGTGATCTTCAGTGCATGCTATGGCCGTTTCAGTGTCCACTGAACCTGAGTTGTTTTCAGTAAAAGCTGGATCTGTGCTTTTTAAACAGTTAAACATGATGTGCATGGCCTGGCCAACTTCCAATCTTTCATGCGACCAGACAGGTGGCTCTGCTCAGTGAACAAAACGTAGATTTTGGCAGTAACAGAGTAAATTCATTTCAGTGCTCTTTTTCATCTGGTGCAGGTGCAGGTGACATAGTGGGGAATGCATCAGTCAATCAGAGCCCTGTAACCATAACGATCCTATAATTCAAATGGGATTCTACATGTAATTCAATGCCCGTAACAGCATGTATTATGATGTCACATTATCTAATTTATTTTATAAAGCCATGTACTCAGTGTTGGGGAAGCTACTCTGAAAATATAGTTTACCAAGCTACCAATTACTCCACACTGAAAGAAGTAAGCTACACTAAAGCTACCCTTTAGAAATATATGGTTTACTTAACTAAAGTTCTTTGAAAAAGTAGTTCACTAGCTACATTCAAACTACTTCATGAAAATGTATCATATGTCAATTTGAAATTTCATAGACTACAAATTGCAAGAAGAGTTCACTTTGGGGTCATGTTAAGATAATGTGTATTTTAGCCTAAACATGTTTTTAAAGGAACTCAATCAGGCTTTAAGCTTACTCTTGAAAGTTGTAATAGTAGAATGCACAAGGTACCGTTTCGAAATTGGGTAGTGCATCATTAGTTCCTCTTGTCATGTTAGTCATTGCATACCTTAGAGAGCTATTTATAACAGGAAGGTCCAGATCAACTAGCCCTTGTCAGCTAATGTTTTTTTATTTTGGTTTTTTAGCCCATAGATATTTTTGTAATTTTTGTCACTCAAATATCAAATGAATACACAGTAGACATGGCAAAATATATAGAATTGTGAGGAAATTAGCTTTAAAACTGCAACATTTTCTTTGCACCCCATGACAAAATGTGTAGGATTGCAGGAAATAAGCTTTAAACGTGCAAAATTCTCTCCACAACAGGGGTGTGAACAGTTTGTGTCATGAACAGTGCTTGTGCCATAGAAATAGACGTAGCACATGGGTGCACGTGCAGGGGGGGAGGGGGGGGGGGGGCGGGATGTTCCGCAATGCTGGAAGGGGGCCCCGAGTGAAAAAGTTCGGGAACCGCTGGTCCAATGGTCCGACTTGGATAAAGGCAGCTCCTGCACTTGTTCCATCCCAAGTCAAGCACTGCCTACAAGTGATTGGCGAGATGGTTGGTCTTTTTGGCCAACACCAGCTTTCTGGATGTTGCTTGTTGGTTATAGTTATAGTTTTATATAACCAGATAAGTGGTGTTTAATAGGAGATAGTAAAATAAGATATTTATTTTTTACAAGGGAACCCTGGCAGTATGAAAATAAATGGAATTATTGTATATTATTCTATATGTTCCTTTAATTATGCTTACTTGGAGATTTGATACTGTATGTCGCTTATAGATCTAGAAATACATCTGTCACCAAACACAAGAAGATACTATTTACACACACACACACACACACACACACACACACACACACACGTTTGTTTTTCTATCCTTGTGGGGACCAAAGAATTGATTCCCATTCAAAATCCTATTTTTCCAAATCCTAACCCCAATCCTAATCCTAACCTTTGGTATACAAATTCTGGACTGAGGCCGAATAGTCCATGCGTGGGCTCTCGTTCTCCAGTTCGTTGGCGGTCTAGCGGAGTGCCATCCACCACTGTTTCATGCATGGACGTTAGTGGAGGATGTGTCTAACAGTCAAAGCTTAAATGCAAGAAGAAATGCCAGACGTTGACGTCACGTTACTCACGTATTGGGGGAGAGGGTCGCACGACCGACGGCTGTTTCACCCGGATGACTCTCCCTCGCAACCATAGCTGACCTTTTGGAAGGAAAGCCATTACAGCCTTTCACACTCACCACATACGCTGCTGCCACTGTCTATTATCTATCCTGTTGCCTAGTTACGTTACCCTACCTATATGGACCTAGCTACCTCAATTACCTCGTACCCCTGCACATCGACTCGCTACTGGTACTCCCTGTATATAGCCATGTTATTTTTACTCGTTATTGTTATTTGTTATCACTGTGTATTTATTCCTCGTGTCACTATTTCTATTATTATATATTTTTAAAAATATTTATCTTTAACTCTGCATTGTTGGAAAATGACCCCTAAGTAAGCATTTCCATGTTAGTCTACACACACAGCTATGTCTTATTATACTTGTGAGGACTTTTTGGGAACCAACAATTCCCATTCATTCTGTCACCCCTAACCCTACATTTTACCCCTAACCCCTTAACCCCTAAGCCTTTTTACAAGTGAGGACTGGCAAAATGTCCTCACTTCTCTGAGTTTTAGTAGGTTTTACTATTCTTGTGAGGACTTCTGGTACTCACAAGTATAGTAAAACATGTACACACCCCAGTGGCGCTCGGTGCCGTTTAAGATGAGGGAGAAATGTTTTCTTTTTATGAGCATGGCCTTATTTCTATAACAGCATATTGGATGACTGTTATTCATATTCCATTCACCCAGCTCAATGTAACATCAATAGGTTTAGGCTACTACATGATACTAAAATGTTCCCTATACTCATCATGAGGTTGCTACAACCTAGCCTACAAATGAAAGTTTACAACCTAGGTGCACAGGTCGAGAGAAATATTTGAGTAATCAAGGTGACAGACAGTGACACATTCAATACCGCCTTGTAAACTCTTGCCTGCATCTAGCTGATCTAGGGTCTAGTCATTAGTTCAACAGTTGCAAACAAAAGTTTCTATTGGACAAATTCAGGTATGTTTATCCCCGTTTGCTTCCGTTTAATTAAGAAACGCTTTTCAACAGAATTGGTGGAATGAATATATCACTGATCACCTGCAAACACAGTTCACTTTCATAACAGCCACATACAAACAGCATGATCACTTTGCTCGTTGTATAATTCCTTCTCGCATCCACGTGCTCTCCTCCTCTCACCTTTTCTCTTTGCTTGTGAACTTCATTGCACAACACAACAGCTGTCTGTGACCAAGTGAAAAAACTATTCCAAGCCAAACCTTCAAACCATAACCGCTAACCACTACACACAGCCTACATCATTGTCACCATAGCTACTAGAACTAACATGTTAGTAAACCCGCCACAATCATGCAGTGCAGTGTACAGCAAACAGTTTAGCAGTTACACCGGCAGGCCCCGGTGGCAATACATTTATAAAGCCAGAAGCTTACATTGACTTGAAAGAGTTCCAGTGTTGGATAGCCATAGCCAGCTAGCTAACATAGCATCCCTCTCTGTTTGAGCCGGATGTTTGAGTAGGCTAAACTAGCCAGCTGCATTCGCTAGCTAAGTAAGTGAAAGTGATATAAGTGAAAAAAGATATAACAACATCTAGCTAGCTCGCTCTCTCTTGCTTTTCCTTCATTTTTTAAGAAATCAATTTGTTCAAAACTCTTCAACTATTCTGTTTCTCTTTGAGTCAACTACTCACCACATTTTAAGCACTGCAGTGCTAGCTAGCTGTAGCTTATGCTTTCAGTACTAGATTCATTTTTGGATCCTTTGATTGGGTGGACAACATGTCAGTTCATTCTGCAAGAGTTCTGATAGGTTGGAGGACATCCTCTGGAAGTTGTCATAATTACTGTGTAAGTCTTTGGAAGGGGATGAGAACCATGAGCCTCCTAAAATCAAATAAAATCAAATTGTATTGGTCACATACACATATTTAGCAGATGTTATTGCGGATGTAGCAAGATGCTTGTATTGAAATTTTGTATTGAAGTTAATGTACCAGAGGAGGATGGATCTAGCTGTCCTCCGACTACACCATGCAGTGCTAGCTGTGCCACTAGAGATCCTGGTTCGAATCCAGGCTCTGTCGTAGCCGGCCGCGACCGGGAGACCCATGGGGCGGCGCACAATTGGCCCAGCGTTGTCCAGGGTAGGGGAGGGAATGGCCGGCAGGGATGTAGCTCAGTTGGTAGAGCATGGCGTTTGCAATGCCAGGGTTGTGGGTTCAATTCCCACGGGGGGCCAGTATGAAAAATAAAAAAAGTATGCACTCACTAACTGTAAGTCGCTCTGGATAAGAGCGTCTGCTAAATGACTAAAATGTTAAATGTGCTACCCCAGAGAGTGGTGTTGATGCTACTGTAGACATTCATTGCAAAACAGTATTTTAATTAATTACTTTGTGACGTGACATTTTTTATGTTTCACAATTTAAAAAAAAATGAAATTCACTGAGGATGGTCCTCCCCTTCCTCCCCTTCCTCCTCTGAGGAGCCTCCACTGAACACACACACTCGCACACACACACACACACACACACACACACACACACACACACACACACACACACACACACACACACACACACACACACACACACACACACACACACACACACACACACACACACACACACACACACACACACACACACACACACACACACACACACACACACACACACACACACACACACACACACACACACACACACACACACACACACACACACACACACACACACACACACACACACACACACACACACACACACACACACACACACACACACACACACACACACACACACATCCTTATCCCATTCTTATCCCTCTCCTGGACACTCAGATAGGGAGGTGAGTGGGAAATGGCATAGACAGCAATGCACTTCGGGATCCTCCAAAACCCTCTAATCAAATGAGGATGGATTTTGTGTAGTTCATTGTAGAAGCACAATTAATTATGCATGACAGCGGCTTGACGGGCCTTTCATTTAGTTACATGCCCCGCTCTAAGCCACTGATCAAATCGTGTTACTGTCCCTCACTCCACCCAAGGTTGGACTATCCTTATTAGGAGGGTAGATTTTATACAGGGTGTTTGGGGTCTTATATGATATTTCATCATCATTATAACTCTTGTTATGCAGTGCTCCCCTCTATTTCTCTCCTATCATACCTTGTTGTCTGGAGAATCTGTGGGTGGTTTGGACACCTGCCATAAAGTGAGAAAGGAGAATCTGGCATGGTGGAACCAACATTTAATTGAGGGGGAAAGTAAGTTCCACAACCTGAGAATAGGAGACCATAACCATTGAATAGATAATATGTGCCATACATATTAGGTTTTTACTCCAACCCCAGCTGTAACTAACATGGTTCAGCTTATCAACCAGCTAATCATTAGAATCAGTTAGAGTTGGAGTGAAAACCGACAGGACGGTAGCTCTCCAGGAACAGGGTTGGAGAGCCCTGACCTAAACTGATTTAAACCCTGAGTGTAACGATCAGCTTACTATACTGTGACAGGTTAGGAACCATAGTTTTGGACCATGTTTCCCAAGGGACCCTAATTAGTGGAAACATCTGAAACATATAAAAGCACCCATTAGACCTGTAGTGGTGAGCGCTTTTGTCCTGAAAGTCTGGTGCATTATTTGGCAACAACCGTTTTCTGATCATGCTGTTTTGAGGAAGTGTTTGAGGTGTGGTCGAGAGTTTGCTGATAAGGTTAATTTGGATCAGTGTTTATTCAAGTCTGACAACATTTAAATGTATATTGTGGAAAGTTATGCCACTGCAATAATGTATTTATAAATTGGCCTAGAACCTGTGACTTTGAACAGATGTTATACAATCGAGCACAAAAGGGTAGC
Source organism: Coregonus clupeaformis (assembly GCF_020615455.1). NCBI lineage: Eukaryota > Metazoa > Chordata > Actinopteri > Salmoniformes > Salmonidae > Coregonus > Coregonus clupeaformis. Next base: position 519,450 of record NC_059200.1, on the reverse strand, counting down.
AAGGTTGGAGTCTATTTTTCTTCAACTCATGCTTCTTTCAAATCAGTGCTCACAGAGAAAATGTGACAAGGAAAGGACTATTGCACACATTTTGTACATGGCCAGACCTTGTTCCTGCAGATGTAGACCTAACACGTTATAAATAGCTTGACTCCATCTCTAGCTGTACAGGACCGTTAGATAAACTACAGGTCATCACACCATAAACCACAGCCTCTCAGTGCGGTGAACACTGTCTGTCTCCGACATTGTAATGTAAGCCTGTCCTCCATCCCAGACGCTTTAAACGACCGACCACTAAAAGGACAGAGGGAAAATGCAAAATTGATGGAAATGACATTAGATTCGTCTCGCGCTCCTCCGTGTGTAAATTATACCGTGATGCTCCAAAATGGACTCTCTGGCCCAAGTGCTCCTTCCAATTTGTTTGTCCATACCTCACGGTGGTTCGCCTGCCCTTCCCCATCCCTTTAATCCAATCAGCCTCGTACTGGATGTTATTTATTTGTTTATTTATTTATTTTCAAAGGATGTAACTGATTCTTATCAGGGGTAGAAGTGGGCCCCTTCTTCCTGGTGAAACGGTGACTAACGTCCTGCGATCGATCCCTCGGTTTGTCTGCTTCTGCGCTGATGGTCATGGCTTTGGAGCGAGAGAGGCAGGGGATGTGTTGTGTGTTCAGAAGGAGACAGACGGGTTGTCAATGTCCATGTTTAGTGCGTTTAAGGGGTGGGAGATATAGTGTGTGTGTGTGTGTGTGTGTGTGTGTGTGTATGTGTGTGTGTGTGTGTGTGTGTGTGTATATATATATATATATATATATATATATATATATATATATATATATCAGTGCATTCAGAAAGTATTCAGACCCCTTCCCTTTTTCCACATTTTGTTACGTTACAGCCATATTCTAAAATGGAATAAATAAAAACAATTCCTTATCAATCTATACACAATACCCCATAATGACAAAGCAAAAACAGGTTTCTTGACATTTTTGCAAATGTATAAAAAAATACCTTATTTACATAAGTATTCAGACCCTTTGCTATGAGACTCGAAATTGAGCTCAGGTGCATCCCGTTTCCGTTGATCGTCCTTGAGATGTTTCTTGAGATGTTACTACAGGTGAGTCCACCTGTGGTAAATTAAATTGATTGGACATTATTTGGAAAGGCACACACCTGTCTATGTAAGGTCCCACAGTTGACAGTGCATGTCAGAGCAAAAACCAAGCCATGAGGTCGATAGAATTGTCCGTAGCACTCCAAGACAGGATTGTGTCGAGGCACAGATCTGGGGAAGGGTACCAAAACATTTCTGGAGCACTGAAGGTCCCCAAGAACACAGTGGCCTCCATCATTCTTAAATGGAAGAAGTTCAGAACCACCAAGACTCTTCCTAGAGCTGGCCACCCGGCCAAACTGAGCAATCGGGGGAGAAGGGCCTTGGTCAGGGAGGTGACCAAGAACCCGATGGTCACTCTGACAGAGCTCCAGAGTTCCTCTGTGGATATGGGACAACCATCTCTGCAGCACTCCACCATTCAGGCCTTTATGGTAGAGTGACCAGACGGAAGCCACTCCTCAGTAAAAGGCACATGACAGCCAGCTTGGAGTTTGCCAAAAGGCACCTAAAGGACTCTCAGACCACGAGAAACAAGATTCTCTGGTCTGATGATACCAAGATTGAACTCTTTGGCCTGAATGCCAAGCGTCATGTCTGGAGGAAACCTGGCACCATCCCTATGGTGAAGCATGGTTGTGACAGCGTCATGCTGTGGGGATGTTTTTCAGCGGCAGGGACTGGGAGCAAAGTACTCAGGATCAAGGGAAAGATTAACGGAGCAAAGTACAGCGAGATCCTAGATATAAACCTGCTCCAGAGTACTTAGGACCTCAGACTGGGGGCGAAGGTTCACCTCCCAACAGGACAACGACCCCTAAGCACACAGCCAAGACAACGCAGGAGTGGCTTCGGGACAAGTCTCTGAATGTCCTTGAGTGGCCCAGCCAGAGCCCGGACTTGAACCCGATCTAACATCTCTGGAGAGACCTGACAATAGCTGTACTGCGACGCTCCCCATCCAACCTGACAGAGCTTGAGAGGATCAGCTGAGAAGAATGGGAGAAACTCCCCAAATACAGGTGTGCCAAGCTTATAATGTCATACTTAAGAAGACTCGAGGCTGTAATCACTGCCAAAGGTGCTTCAACAAAGTATTGAGTAAAAAGTCTGAATACTTACACTACCAGTCAAAGGTTTAGACACACCTACTCATTCAAGGTTCTTTCTTTATTTTTACTTTTTTTTTTTTTTACATTGTAGAATAATAGTGAAGACATCAGAACTATGAAATAACACATATTGAATCATGTAGTAACCAAAAAAGTGTTAAACAAATCAAAATATATTTAATATTTGAGATTCTTCAAATAACCACCCTTTGCCTTGATGACTGCTTTGCACACTCTTGGCATTCTCTCAACCAGCTTCATGAGGTAGTCACCTGGTATGCATTTAAATTAACAGGTGTGTCTACTTAAAAGTTAATTTGTGGAATATCTTTCCTTTTTAATGTGTTTGAGCCAATCAGTTGTGTTGTGACAAGGTAGGGGTGGTATACAGAAGATAGCCTTATTTGGTAAAAGACCAAGTCCATATTATGGCAAGAACAGCTCAAATAAGCAAAGAGAAACGACAGTCCATCATGACTTTAAGACATGAAGGTCAGTCAATCTGGAAAATGTCAAGAACTTTAAAGGTTTCTTCAAGTGCAGTCGCAAAAACCATCAAGCGCTATGATGAAACTGGCTCTCATGAGCACCGCCACAGGAATGGAAGACCCAGAGTTACCTCTGCTGCAGAGGATAAGTTCATTAGAGTTACCAGCCTCAGAAATCTCAGCCCAAATAAATGCTTCACAGAGTTCAAGTCACAGACACATCTCAACATCAACTGTTCAGAGGGGACTGTGTGAATCAGGCCTTCATGGTCGAATTGCTAAAAAGAAACCACAAGAAATTTCCTTGTTTTCGAAAGAAAAGCAATTTTTTTGTCCATTAAAATAACATAAAATTAATCAGAAATACAGTGTAGACATTGTTAATGTTGTAAATGACTATTGTAGCTGGAAACGGCAGATTTTTAATGGAATATCTACATAGGCGTACAGAGGCCCATTATCAGCAACCATCAGTCCTGTGTTCCAATGGCACGTTGTGTTTGCTAATCCAAGTTTATCATTTTAAAAGGCTAATTGATCATTAAAAAACCTTTTGCAATTATGTTAGCACAGCTGAAAACTGTTGTGCTGATTAAAGAAGCAATAAAATTGGCCTTCTTGAGAATAGTTGAGTATCTGGAGCATCAGCAATTGTGGGTTCGATTACAGGATCAAAATGGCCAGAAACAAATAACTTTCTTTTGAAACTCGTCAGTCTATTCTCGTCTATTCCATGCGAGAAATTGCCAAGAAACTGAAGATCTCGTACAACGCTGTGTACTACTCCCTTCACAGAACAGCGCAAACTGGCTCTAACCAGAATAGAAAGAGGAGTGGGAGGCCCCGGTGCACAACTGAGCAAGAGGACAAATACATTAGAGTGTCTAGTTTGAGAAACAGACGCCTCACAGGTCCTCAACTGGCAGCTTAATTAAATAGTACCCGCAAAACACCAGTCTCAACGTCAACAGTGAAGAGGCGACGCTGGGATGCTGACCTAGGCAATTGCTTTTCTTTCGAAAACAACGACATTTCTATGTGACCCCAAACTTTTGAAAGGTGGTGTGTGTGTATATATATATATATATATATATATATATATATATATATATATATATATATATATATATATTTTATGGATCAGTGTGGTAATTATTTGGTGTGTTAACTTGAGTGATACAAACAATGGGGGTTGGAGAGGGGGCTCAGTGAGGGCCCAGAGTGAGTCTTGGTGTGTTTTGTAGAGTGTAGCAGAGGCGCTAACATGGTGCATGCTAGTGACACAAAGTAGTGCTAGAAGAATGGTGACCACATTTTAGAGGAGTGAGACAGCTGGACCAACATGAAATGTTTTTGGTGTGTTTCCAGTTACTCTTGGGCACTAGCCAGTGTGGTCCAAGTATAGTGTGTTGTTGTAAGTTCATTAGAGTTACCAGCCTCAGAAATCTCAGCCCAAATAAATGCTTCACAGAGTTCAAGTCACAGACACATCTCAACATCAACTGTTCAGAGGGGACTGTGTGAATCAGGCCTTCATGGTCGAATTGCTAAAAAGAAACCACAAGAAATGTCCTTGTTTTCGAAAGAAAAGCAATTTTTTTGTCCATTAAAATAACATCAAATTAATCAGAAATACAGTGTAGACATTGTTAATGTTGTAAATGGCTATTGTAGCTGGAAACGGCAGATTTTTAATGGAATATCTACATAGGCGTACAGAGGCCCATTATCAGCAACCATCAGTCCTGTGTTCCAATGGCACGTTGTGTTTGCTAATCCAAGTTTATCATTTGAAAAGGCTAATTGATCATTAAAGAAACCTTTTGCAATTATGTTAGCACAGCTGAAAACTGTTGTGCTGATTAAAGAAGCAATTAAACTGGCCTTCTTGAGAATAGTTGAGTATCTGGAGCATCAGCAATTGTGGGTTCGATTACAGGATCAAAATGGCCAGAAACAAATAACTTTCTTTTGAAACTCGTCAGTCTATTCTCGTCTATTCCATGCGAGAAATTGCCAAGAAACTGAAGATCTCGTACAACGCTGTGTACTACTCCCTTCACAGAACAGTGCAAACTGGCTCTAACCAGAATAGAAAGAGGAGTGGGAGGCCCCGGTGCACAACTGAGCAAGAGGACAAATACATTAGAGTGTCTAGTTTGAGAAACAGACGCCTCACAGGTCCTCAACTGGCAGCTTAATTAAATAGTACCCGCAAACACCAGTCTCAACGTCAACAGTGAAGAGGCGACGCTGGGATGCTGACCTAGGCAATTGCTTTTCTTTCGAAAACAACGACATTTCTATGTGACCCCAAACTTTTGAAAGGTGGTGTGTGTGTATATATATATATATATATATATATATATACATATATTATGGATCAGTGTGGTAATTATTTGGTGTGTTAACTTGAGTGATACAGAGTGAGTCTTGGTGTGTTTTGTAGAGTGTAGCAGAGGCGCTAACATGGTGCATGCTAGTGACACAAAGTAGTGCTAGAAGAATGGTGACCACATTTTAGAAGAGTGAGACAGCTGGACCAACATGAAATGTTTTTGGTGTGTTTCCAGTTACTCTTGGGCACTAGCCAGTGTGGTCCAAGTGTAGTGTGTTGTTGGAGTTGATGATGCATGTCCGTCTAATCAGTAGCCTAGCTGAATAGAGTGCACATGAATCACCATCTCTCTGTACATGCAATGCATGATCAGGTAATGTGTGTTTTTGAGTCGGTGAAACATGTCTTTCTATCAGCCACTAGGAGGTGGTCTAGGATTTCCCTCCTCTTACCCCAGCAGTCTCAGCCAGTAAAGATGGGCTTTGTGTCATCAAGGGAGGATGGATACATGTATTTTTAGAAGTGAAGGATTCTGTTATGGGGTGATTTGACCTTTCACCCTAATCTTTCGACGATCTACAATTTCTTCATTCTCAAGAGGGCAACTCAAAGAAACACTGAACGTTCTTCAAATGTAACACTTGAACAAACCTGTGCACAGCACCGTGTTACATTCTAGTCAAAGAGCACTGAAATAAATAATGTTGACTTTCCAAATATAACTTACATGTTTTGTGAATGAACTGTAACTTGTTGACAATTATTTTGTTTTTAAGTGATGTTGTTTGACTCTCTTTTCTGTTATTGTTTATAGAGCTAGGTGAAACTTTTTCTGTTATTGTTTATAGAGCTAGGTGAAACTTTTTCTATTATTGTTTATAGAGCTAGGTGAAACTTTTTCTATTATTGTTTATAGAGCTAGGTTAAACTGTTTCTATTATTGTTTATAGAGCTAGGTGAAACTTTTTATATTATTGTTTATAGAGCTAGGTGAAACTTTCTCTGTTATTGTTTATAGAGCTAGGTGAAACTTTTTATATTATTGTTTATAGAGCTAGGTGAAACTTTTTATATTATTGTTTATAGAGCTAGGTGAAACCTTTTCTGTTATTGTTTATAGAGCTAGGTGAAACTTTGTATATTATTGTTTATAGAGCTAGGTGAAACTTTTTCTGTTATTGTTTATAGAGCTAGGTGAAACTTTTTATATTATTGTTTATAGAGCTAGGTGAAACTTTTTCTATTATTGTTTATAGAGCTAGGTGAAACTTTTTCTGTTATTGTTTATAGAGCTAGGTGAAACTTTTTCTATTATTGTTTATAGAGCTAGGTGAAACTTTTTCTGTTATTGTTTATAGAGCTAGGTGAAACTTTTCTATTATTGTTTATAGAGCTAGGTGAAACTTTTTATGTTATTGTTTATAGAGCTAGGTGAAACTTTTTCTATTATTGTTTATAGAGCTAGGTGAAACTTTTTATATTATTGTTTATAGAGCTAGGTGAAACGTTTTCTGTTATTGTTTATAGAGCTAGGTGAAACTTTGTATATTATTGTTTATAGAGCTAGGTGAAACTTTTTATGTTATTGTTTATAGAGCTAGGTGAAACTTTTCTATTATTGTTTATAGAGCTAGGTGAAACTTTTTATATTATTGTTTATAGAGCTAGGTGAAACTTTTTATATTATTGTTTATAGAGCTAGGTGAAACTTTTCTATTATTGTTTATAGAGCTAGGTGAAACTTTTTATATTATTGTTTATAGAGCTAGGTGAAACTTTTTATATTATTGTTTATAGAGCTAGGTGAAACTTTTTATATTATTGTTTATAGAGCTGTGTGAAACTTTGTATATTATTGTTTATAGAGCTAGGTGAAACTTTGGCCGCCCAAAGAAGACACAGAGAAGGTCGAAGTTTGTGGAGATGCACCGTTGAGGCCCTTTGCTTCACTAGGAGCTGAAAGGAATGAGTCAAGTCAAGGGTATATGTTACTTTCAAGTGTATTGAGATATTTAGAGAGATTCTCCGATACTTGTGTATATTTTTTTGCCAGTAGTTCTGAAAGTAGCTCTCACGAGCCAAAAGTGTTCCCGAAAATTGCATACTACATCACATATGTGCAGATACTGTATGTTCACCACTGTCATTGCTCTCTCTCTCGCTCTGCTGTGTGTGCATCTTGCTAGCTGTCACTCAAATGGCGAGGGTCTGTGGCTCATTGGCTGATACTCGAATTGCTTGGGGGATGGCCCATATGGGGGGGAAATGTAGAGAAAATGGCGCTGCACAGCTTCTAGAAAACTGCCGCTTTGAAACTAGGGGTTTTGTGGCTAATTGAGGTAAAACAGTAATTCTGCTCATAGATTATGCATGTATGAACTACACATTGACACATCCAACCCAAAGCGGGAGGTTTAAAAAAATACTTACTAGTCCCTAATGTTCTTTAAATGCACTTTAGATTGATCTCATTAGCTGTTACAGTTGTGTACAACTCTAGTTATAGTCATGAAACAGTGACCCTTCAGTTTATACATGATGAGCAATTCACTGCATAGAAAGAAATAACACTGAGAGACGTTTTGGGGGTGGTATATATTTCTTATGGTTTACAAATAACATATGTTTTTAAGCGTCAGATAGTACATTACACATTATCATTTTCAGAGCAGAAATAAATATATTGCACTTAAAAAATCAACGAAACAAAATCTAGTTAGATGTCATACTGTATATTTAGATTACACGTAATAATAAAAACACAACAAAAACATGACAGAATCCTTGCAGATCTATTTCCCATGGCATACTTTGAGTGTGCGTACACATTGCTCAAAATGGAAAGTTGAAAGTTACAATCCTTCCTCCTACAAAGACATGGAGAGATTGGCAGCTGCATACAACAGGAAATGGTCAAAGATGGGGAAGTCCAGATGTAGGCTATAGATTGACGAAAACACCAGTTGAAGACCTTTGTTAGAGGTCTTATGCGAAATTGTTTAACATTGAAAACACTTGCCTCTTTCAAGTGAAAGCCTTAGAGTTAGTGTCCTCACTGGCAATCATCACCTCTGATAGCACCTCAATAAAGCATCCAAGTCCATGCATTGTGTAGGCTACTGAGAGTTGTCTTACAACACGTTTTCAACAAAAAGAAAACTGCAAAACTCATTCCAACTCCAAACCTGCTGACTGCTTGTGGACACATGGTATGCAAGTGGTGAGTAAGTGGCAACAGTAATGTAGGCAAAATGCAGAGTTAGTGCCCACAATAATATGGCCAAATTGTAGCCTAATTTATGCGTGTGTTTTGGCTCCCTGTGTTTGGTTCGTTCAGCATAATGAAATTGAGAGACTCAGCATTGAAAACAAAACTCACAATGAAATACTGTATTAGACCTTCACTTCCATCCAAGTTTGTCCCATTTTGCCGAAAGAAAGATCTTCATACTAAAAATAATTGTCAGGATATCTTAGCTGTGAATTAGAGGTTTACAAAGCTGCCTTTTGTGAAATTTTCTTGCCAAAATAAGAACGGGCATTTTACAATAACATTGGTTTTACGGTGGTAACAAACTGCATGAGGCATCATTGAGTGGATGAATCAATCTGCAATTATATTTTTTTTGAGAGGAGTGACACTACAAAGGCACCGATGCATACACTGCATTTTGTGTCACTATCTTAGCTTCTGTGTCATTTGGTTAGAAGGGGCTAGCTGACGAATCACCAACGGTATGACAACCAAAACAAATATCCCTCCTCTAAGTGGCGGCACCACTGAGTCATTATTTACAGGTGTGGACTTTCTCCCAGAGTGCTGTAGTGTCGACACAGCCTGAGGCAGACATAGATCAGGCTACAGTAATCAGGCTATAATGTGGCGCCAGGGGTTAGGTGTTGGTTAGGTGGTGAATCAAGCTTTAGGACAATACAGCAAGAGAAAGTCCATCTTAGCCTTTCATGGCTACAGAGTCTGCTGGTTTTCTCTCCCTCTTGGTACTTCATTGATACATTACTGAGTTGCCATTGATTGGTTAGAGAAGACAATCCGCTGGTGTTGGGGATACGATACGACGTAGTGTAATTTTAACCCTCTGTGACTTTGATATAGAGGTCCTCCAAAGGTCTTCTAGGGCCCATCCACATGTGACATATGAACCAACATCTCTTTTCATAGACCCCACAAATCTAATACATGTTTTACTAATTGGATGCAATACATACAAAAATATGAGGTGAATATAAGCTTTTTGGATGAAAAAGCAAACTGAAAAAGTAGTTTGAGACCCAGTCAGGGTGAGAATTGTTTTAAACAAATATTTTCTGTGTTATCTGTTGCAAACAGCATGCGTCCTATGATATGGCACTCTAATATGACATTTGTCTTATAGTGTGTGTGCGTAATGTGTGTGTATGTGGACATCTTTATGTACTGCTATCAAACATGATCATCTTCCACTATAACTTCTTCACTGTACACATGGCTGGCTTTTTAGATGGGAAAGAGACAATTGGCTTCTCTCTGTCTCTAGGGCATCTATGTGCACAAATCTGACTACCATGGCAACAGCCAGCATGACTGGAGGAGGCTATAGGATTCTGCCTGCAGAGGAAGCTTGGCGGCGTTTGAGTTCAAGCAGGAGAGGAGAGATGTTGCTTCTACCCTCCCTGTGAGTTTTGGTCAGCAAGCAGGGGGAATCCTTTGACTAAAATGGCTGCCATTCCTCCATGCCCCAGCAGCTGGAGTGAAGACAGTTCTCCGCCGTGGCCACAAGCGGTGCCCAGGATTGGAAGTTGTGCACTCCCGTAACTTTTGGAGTCCCATGTTCTTCATTTTCCTCAGAAACTGTGAGAGAACTAACAATTACCACACCCTCTAGTTTTAATGTCCGTAAGCCAGACAGTTCACTTGTTCTCCTGTCCATGCTTTTCTGGAGAGTGGGTGCAAAATTAATATTGTGACCAACAGTTGGAGGGCAGGGGCAAACGACAGTCATCACAAGCAGACCCTTACCTCTTTCCCACAACGCATCACTTTGCATGGTCATCAGTCCTCAGCATCTCTGTTGTAGATTTTTTTTTTTACCTGGATCATCCGTTTTCATATCTGGGTCGTAAATGTTCATATGCAGGTCATTAGTGTTCATATCTAGTGTTCATATCAGTCTGTGGGTCTCTGTGTCTGTTTCACCAGGTCCCGTTGGAGTCTGTTTCCTCTCCGGTTCAGCTGTCAGCATGCAGGGCAGCAGCCAGGCAGCCTCTCCAGGTCGTCCAGTCATTCGCCTCGGCCAGGTGGCTTATTATTTACAAAGACATGGTGGTGATGATGCTGAAGGGGACAAATCGGTGAGCCTATTTACTTGTGTGTGGAAGTGTGTGTCTATAAGCGTAGTTGTAGCTGATGAGGGGCTACTCGGCCAGGCAGTCACCCCAGAGGGAGTCATACAAAGGGGGTCATGACGGTGGAGGAGTGGCGCAGTCCCTGGATGGCAGCGTAGGGGCCCTGCTGGAAGTAGTGGTGGTAGCGGGGCATGTGGAAGGAGGGGAAGGAGGGCCCGCTGCCCTGCATGGTGCCCGCAAGGGCCGAGTGCGTCAGGGGCATGCCCAGCCGGCTGTAGGGGGGCAGGGAGCCCTGGATGGGGTGGGGCAGGGGGGTGGCCAGGGAGTTGCTGCTGGAGCCCATGGAAGAGAGGGACTGGGGGTGCTGGAAGCCTGAGAAACCAGAGGTGGCGGTGACCCATGAGCTCAGGGAGAGGTTGTCAGAGGCGGTGAATGCAGAACCTTAGAGTGAGATGGAGAGAGAGACGCTGTTAGACATCTCTTACTATAATACTGTCACTGATGTAGGCCTTTTGGTAGGCCGTCACTGTAAATAGGAATTTGTTCTTAACTGACTTTACTAGATAAATAAAGGTTAAATAAAAAATTAAAATATTTTGCACTACATTGACTCAGCAGCATTTTATTGCTCCATTTATGTGAATGACTGTTGTTTGAAATTGTTGGTAAAATAATGTGGTAGTAGTACCTCTGAACGACCCTCATTTGGCTCATTAGCATGATGTACATCTTGTGAAATGTGTGTGTGATGACATCATCAGTGTGTGACAAACTCTCTTACCCCTGTGTGCGGCGTGGACTTCATCCCCCAGTGTCTCCTCCTCTCCTGCGTAGGTGCGTATTGGTGACCGGGCGTATGAGTGCTTGTGGATCAAACTCTCAACACTTTCCCTGCAGCAAAAACCAAAGAGAAAGGCCCAAAATATATCTCTATGTTCACACTTAAATATATTGCTACATTCACACCAAAATATGAAAATTCCTATTCTAATATAAAATGTACATTCAGTCCAATATATACTGTATCTGCATTCACACCAATACCCCAAAACAACTCACCAAGATATATCATGTCTTTGCAGTAACCTATAACCCAAATTAT